>NW_010332256.1:0-582 GCF_000700745.2 Antrostomus carolinensis
CTTGGGTTGGTTGGATGGACCTGGAGATGGATGGACCTTGGGTTAGTTGGACCTTGGGACGGATGGACCTTGGGATGGATGGACCTTGGGTTGGTTGGACCTTGAGATGGATGTACCTTGGGTTAGCTGGACCTTGAGATGGATGTACCTTGGGTTAGTTGGACCTTGAGGTGGATGTATCTTGAGATGGACGTACCTTGGGTTGGTTGGACCTTGAGATGGATGTACCTTGGGTTAGCTGGACCTTGAGATGGATGTACCTTGGGTTAGTTGGACCTTGAGGTGGATGTATCTTGAGATGGACGTACCTTGGGTTGGTTGGACCTTGAGATGGATGTACCTTGGGTTAGCTGGACCTTGAGATGGATGTACCTTGGGTTAGTTGGACCTTGAGGTGGATGTATCTTGAGATGGACGTACCTTGGGTTGGTTGGACCTTGAGATGGATGTACCTTGGGTTAGTGGGACCTTGAGATGGATGTACCTTGAGATGGACGTACCTTGGGTTGGTTGGACCTTGGATGTTGGATCTTGGGTTGGTTGTACCTTGGGGTGGTTGGACCTTGAGATGGACGTACCTTG
>NW_010332257.1:0-498 GCF_000700745.2 Antrostomus carolinensis
GGAAGGGAAGGGAAGGGAAGGGAAGGGAGCACTGCAGAGTGTCGTTTCAGCTTTCAAGTCTTGTGCTCCCAGGATCTACATGCCATTTCTTGGATGTGGTTTGCCCTGAGGGCAATCTCAACAGCTGTGAAGTTTCAGCAGATGAACAACATAGTTTTCAATAAATTTCACAAAGCAAAGGAAAGGATTTTAACTCATTCATGCTAGCCCACTTTTGGTCTGAAGGGTCTTCTGGACCTGAGTCCATTCACATCACGAGTGTTTCCCATTTGAACCCCAGGGCCTGTCTGCTGGAGCATACCTGAGCTAGACTTTTGTGTTCTGGGTTTCTGGAGAGCTCTTCCTCATCAGAAGAGGCTTCTCTCAGCCATGCCCATGGGTCCTGGGAGGTTTAGGCACATCTCTGCATTTACCTGTTCCACTTAAACCCACCCTGGTGACCTGTGGGTGAAGGAAGGTATCAAAGGTGGAATGTGGATGCCCTCATCTCCTGGTAGG
>NW_010332257.1:539-7866 GCF_000700745.2 Antrostomus carolinensis
TCCCCAGTGGCAGCTGCATCTCAGAAGTTCAGTGTGCATCCACACATCTAGAAGTGGGGCTTGTGCACTCAGAGACATGTTCTGATCCCAGCTGAAGGCTGATGCAATTAGTTGTCACTTAAAGATGGGCTTTTCTGTCCCAAAAGTCAGCCCTAGTCAAGAAATTACCTCTTCCAAAACACCTCCAGTGTATCCTCAGATGATGAGGACGACAGTTGCTGTAAGCTCTGTGGATTCACCTGCTAAATATGGGACAAGATGGCAAAGCTGAGCCCGGAGGTTTGGTTTTGTTTTCCTCACGGCCGCAGAGCACCCCGTAAGCAGTGCAGCAAGAAGCCAGCGCAGGTTTGTTTGGTGCGTGTCTGGAGGATCTGAGCAATGAGCCAGTGCCCTTCGCTGCCTCTCCTCTGGCTGGGATCTGCCAGGTGGTTTCAGGAGGCCCCAAGCAGCAAGTTCACACCCCTTGTGGGAGATAACAGCACTGAGCGGGCCCTGGCGAGATCTCACAGCTTTCCAGGCTCCTTGCTTTACCTGCGCTGTTCCAGGCGATGGGCTTGGGGCTTGGCATTTCCTCCTCACCCAAATGTCTACCCAGAGGCTGTTTCCCTCCACTCTTGCACAGCTGCTCGCTGGCTGGTCTGGTTTCCCCCCTCTCTGTTGCAGACACACAGCAAACATCTCCAGAGCTGCTCTGGTGGTTCCCCAAGCACAGCTCCAGCGGCAGAAGGGCTAACGACTCGGAGGCATCTGTAGTATAACAACATGTGAGTGAATACAGAAGCAAGAGTGGGGTCTGTGTGTAAGGCAGAGGCACCCGTGACCTCTGAGGAGGCTGTTAGCACCAACCCATGAACAGCTACTGCTTTGAACTAGATTGTTACCATTAACTACTTCCCCCCATCTCCCCTTTCCCAAGCAAAGACACAGCCTGTATGGCAGCCACAGGGACCTTGTGCGATGCTGCAGCCTTTACACAAACAGTTCACAGCCACCTGTGATTCGGGGTCCTGTGCCTCAGCTCTCCAAAACGCCTCATGAGTTTTAATCCCCACATTGCTCTCCCTGCCCTACTGAGGCTGTCCAGCCTTCAGCTTCCAACATCTCTTCTCAGCTGGAAACTAAATACAGGAGCCCACCTTTTCTTTCCTCTGTAGAAGAAGCCAGTGGTATCTCCTCTTCCTTCCCCTGCAAATGCACACGGAAGCCCAATCGTGCACTTTAGTTTGTTATGATTTCTGCTCAAATCCTCTTCTTTCAACTGCAATTTCAACTGCAACCTCCACCACAGAGTGCTGAGCTCAACACAGAGACCATCCGCAGGCTCCCCTGTAGGAACAGTGCACACTGTCTGGCCTGAGCAAACACCTCAGCTCTCTGCCACGGCTGGGCACTGTGTGTGCCGTGGTGGATTCACTCCCGGCCATGGGCTCGTGGTGCTCCTTTTAGGCTGTTCTTCAGAGTCTTCAGTTTAGTCTCTGGGTGCTTCCCTGGATCTGAGGTTTTGATATCACTGAGTTTGTGATAACGCAGTCTGAGATCAGCAACTGCTGTCCAAGAGAAAGTGGAAAAACCTCTCAGGACCTGATCTCTGTCACAGTCTGGCAGCTGATTTATTGCAGTGACATTTGTTAGTGGCAACAGAGTGTGGGTCACAGACACATCCTTCCCCACAGCATCTAGGGTCGCATGAGCTCCGGATTGCAGGGCACTGCATCGCTGCAGCATAAACCAACCAACCAACCTGTGCAAGCCACTTTGCATCCCAGTGGGAGCCAAGAGCACGCTCACACCAACTGAACCCCAGACCTCTGTGGTCTCTCTTCCCGGTTATCTCCTCTGGACTGAGTTTACTTGCTTTCCTGTCATTCTTCCCCCCTGGCTCACATCCTCTCTGCTTTCACATGGCTCCATTCAGTCACAGCCCACAGCCCTGATGCTGGGCAGGTGCCCCGTGGGTGCCTATTTCTGCTCAGCCGGCACCATCCAGCCCAGCTGCTTTTCTGCCATGAGCACAGCCATCTCCAGGTCCTACTGAGATGTGGGAAGCACTCTCTCCTTGCTGCTGCTGGCCCTGGCTTGCCAAGCTGGCCTGCACATCCCAGAGGTGGACACCTTCCACTAACCTCTGGAAAAGCACACCTTGGGATGGTGCCTGAGCAATCCAGAGGGGCAGGAGGGTCCCAGCAGCAGTGAGGCTGAGCCAGGAGGGGCTGGGGTGGTGGTACCTGTACCTGGGAGGTGCTGAGGAGGGGGAAGAGGGAGGAAAGTGAGAGGTTTGGCTGCTCTGAGCAGAAACGTGCGTGAAGAAAAGCCTCGACCCACACCCTGAATTCCACAGCTCGGCTCCAGGGACAGGGGGAGGGAGGAAGGACAGGATGGGACATTTCCAGCAGACCCGCAACTTGTTCATGAAAGCCTCATCTCACCAGCCCTGCCTCCTCCCCCATCACCTCCACTGCTCACGCTGGGTTTTATTAACGCAGTCCCCCTTAGGCTAGAGGGAATCACATCCCAGGAGACATTCCAGTCTCAGCTCAGTTTTGGAGGGGATCAGAGGGAGCCCAGGGTGGGGGGCGTTTCACCAGGACGTTTCATTTGCGGAGAGCTGGCAGGTCGGGAGCGCTGCAAGACAGCACTAGCAGCTTCCTTATCAGAGAGCAGCTGCAGGCTGGAGTTGGGTCCCTGCTCTGCTCTCGCACTCTCTACCTCCAAAGACCAGTTATTTCTGCTCTGTCCGAGCTGCCGGCTGGAAGCTCTCGACCTGGGCTCTGCTGGGTGCATGGCCGGACACTGGGACTCTGGGCAGGGAGTCTCGCCCTTTTGCTCAGGTGATGAACACAACTGTCCGTGATGTGCAGCTGGGTCCAAGCTGCCACAGGGGCTCAGCACCCTTCCCCGTGCACCAACGGGGCCTCAACCACCAGGTCCTCGCAGCCGTCGTGCTCTGCATCAGTCGGGGCTAACACCTCTTGCCAGGAATGGGAGCTGGCTCCCCGGCGTCTGGCTCCTCAGGTGAATTGTGGTGTGCCCTGAGCCTAAGCCAGGAAAATGCCAGCAGATGAAACTCCATCTCAGGCCAAGAGACACGAAGATGGATGTGTTTTCCTTGCCTGGCTTATCTCGCAGGCAGCACTTCTCACCAGAGCCCGGCGCTGTTTGTGTGCGCTCGGCTCCTGGCACGGGGGCAGGAGATGATTAGACAACAAACACTGTGGTGTACCTCTGCGGGGCTGCAGCCTGCCCCTGCCCTGCCGGGACCACGGGCCCAGCAGGGAGATGCTTCCCAGGGGCCAAACCCCAGGGCCGGCTGCAGCTGCACCAGGGCTGGAGGGGGAAAAGGGGGAGGAAGAACCACAGGACCCTGCAGCTCTTCGGGCACCACGCGACCTACCTGGGGACAGGGCTGTGGCTGCCTTAGCTGCTCCCCCAGGGACCTGCTCCTGGACTGGAGCCCTGTGCAGATGCCGTGCACCTCTGCAAGGTGAGGGGCAGGACAGTCCTGCCACCATCTCGCTTGTTCCCAGGTGGGAGGAGGCAGCAGTGCCAGCCCAGCAGCCCTGAAGGTAGCCGTGCCCCTTGGTTTCATGAGGGCAGTACACCAGGCAGATCCCAACCTCGGCAGACTCTGCTCTGCTGGGGTCAACCCAGAATTAAGGTCAAGGAAAGGGGTTTTTAAAAGGCAAAACCAAATAAATGCAAAATAAGTGGTAATCGATCAAGCAAAACTTTCTGTAAGTTCCTACTGAGACTGTTACACTGGCCCAGTGAAGCTGAACTCTGGAAAAAAATCCAAACATTTTACTCTGGTATTTTCCAGGTGTGCTGTTTGGATCCAGGACAGCCTGCACAATTCCAGCCATTTTTATTTAAAAGATTTTAAAAAACTAAAAAGAATTTTGAAGCAAAGCATATTTCTGGCCAACAGATATCTTTACATATTACTTTACATCTTACTTCACCTTTCCACTTGTGAGTTCAGACCCAAAGGCCAAATTTGCCCTAACTCCACATCCTCTTCTTGCCCCCTCCTGTGCCCATGCTTTGGGCTGAAGCATGGGAGGTGAAGAACCAACTAGTTCAAGGCCTGTTCAGGAAACACCCCTGATCTCTGGTGTGCACAAGGGCAGCTCACTGGGCATGACCCCCAGCCTTGTTTGCACCTACCACCACCTGTACAAACACCCACTTTGGCTGCCCAGGAGAAAACAAGATGCCAGGGCCAAACAAAAGCGGAATCCTAAAAGCAAGAGGGAGAGAACAGAGACTTGCCTGATGGGAGTGCGTCCCTGTTTGTGTAGCAGTGATTCTGGAGACACCAATTCATGAGGCCATCACCTACAGAGAGGACAGGAAAGACATTAGAGAAGAGAAATCAAAGGAGTTTCTCTGTTGTGGGGATTTGGCTCTTGGACCCTCCTCCAGCTGCTCAGGGAAATGCCCAGGAGGTGTAAAGCTCCATGCTGACTTTGCAGGGAACCTAAAACCAGGTCCCCAGTCACACAGAATACTGCTGTGAAAGTCACACCAGGGAGGTGGCAGGAAACAAAGGACTTTGGACAGACAGGCTTAATCCATTTAAATTCAGTTTCTCTCTCACTTCCCCCCCTTTCTCCTTAGCTCTCATCAGAGAGCTCTTCCCCCACCTCCTCTCAGTCCAAAGTGCCTTCCAGCAGTTTCACACCCAAGTGGCCCATGGTCTGGAAGAGTTATTCCACCTCCTTGTTGCTCCCAACAGAGCAGAATCAGACCTGCTGTTCCCTTCCTCCCTCTTGCAAAGTCTCTTTCCACCAAACACCTGCTGGGAAGGGGGCTGCTTAGAGATGAGAGCCATGGCTGGTGGTTCCTGTTGAGGCTCACGTCATGATGCTTCTTTGCCTTCCCAGGCGTTCACAAGGTCCCTCCTTGCTGGAAAGCCTTAGGGGAGTGGAAGAAGAGCTAAGGCTTGTGGCCAGAAGGACTTGGAAGACCCATCACAGCTCTGCTGCTTGCTAGGACTGGAGGGCATGGAGGCCAAGCAAGAAAAGCCACATGTGGGGATGCAGTATCAACAACACGAGTGACTGGTGGGACCTTCTGATCACAAAAGCTTCCACTGAGCTCCTGCAGCCATCACAAGATCCTTGAACCCCAAATCTGGCCCCAGTCTGGCAGGAGCTGCAGGAAAGCAAGCAGACAGCTCCTGCACAGAGAGATGTCAGGCTGTTGGTGCACTGGGGCTGGGGTGGGAGCCCTGTGCTCATCTGCCAGCAGCTTCTGTACATTCAGCAAGCTGCAAACTGGGGTGGAGACAAGGGCTGCATGGACAGACGGTGGTTGAGAGAGCTCCCAGCACAGGAGTGCTAACAAAAAGGACTTCTGCAGGCTGCCCATAGGGCCCTCTGCAGAGGGTGAGCACACAAGGTCCCAAAACACCCAATGGGCCATTTTCCCACCGCTAAACATCTACTTGCTTGGCTGGGAAATATCTGTAATCCCAAACACACCATGCACTTTCTTTTGTGTGAAGTGCCTTGGCAGGAGCCAGCAGTTCTCACACGCGGTCCCATCTCTGCAAGGACCGTGTTTCCCAGAATATCCCCTTCAAAAGTCTCCCTTTATTAAGAAAAGCCAAACTGCTTGTCGCTGCCTCACAGGCTGCTCCCACGCCTCTCCCCGCTTCCCCAGGGCACCAAGAGGCTCCACTGCCATGGGCTGGAAGGCACCGAGCTCACAGAGACATCAGCATTCAAAGAAAAGACACTAAAGAAAAGAGAGACAAAGGCAGGGAAGCTTTTCTCGCTGGGACCCAGCTGTCTGGCTCAGAGCAAGGCAAGAAAGTGGGATCTGCTCTGCATTCCCAGGGCACAGCCAGAACAGCAGGAGAAGGGTAAATTCCACCGTGTAAAGTCTGAGCCCTGTGAACACCAGCTCCCACGTCTTCCCTTTTGCTTCTTCCCTCCTTCCCTCTCCCCTCTTACAAGTCAGGCTTCGGGGATGCTCGGACACGGGGACATTTATCTAACAGCCCACTAGCTAAGCACGGCAGCACCTTCCAAGCACGGCCACAGCCAGGCTCTTTCTTCTCACATCTGCTCACCGTACCCAGTATTTACATCCTCAGTATGGTTCCCATAAAACAAAACATGAACAACTGATCACAGACAAATAAAACATTAATACAGCCCAGGATGTCAGGGAGCCGTACCCAGTCCCTGCACACCAGCCCAGGCAGCTGGAGATCAAAGTTTTCTTATTTGCATACATTTCTTGAAACAATTTGCAGCTAAATTCAGTCTGCTGAGGGGATGCTGACACAGTCCAGGGCTTCTGCCATAGAAACAGGAACCAAGAAACCAGATCTGAGCATTGCTGCCTCCATCTCCAGGTGGCTGAGTGGATGGAGGCTTTAGTGTCTCCAAAATGAGGGCTGTTCCCTTCCTTCCCTTTCCTCAGCATCTCACACAGGGAAATCCTTCTTGCAAACGGCAAGTGAAGGGCCAGGCACATGGATGGCTGGGAGAGCCCTGCACAGGCCAAGCAGGGATGCAGACACACTTAAACCCAGAGACCAGATATTCCCCATGAGGGCTCAGTGGTCTCAATGGACACTGAGGGTCTAAAATGATGGGTTTTAGTCCTTGGTACCCCTAAGGCAGGACAATTATAGAATCATTAAGGTTGGAAGATCATCAAGTCCAAACATCAACCCAACACTACCATGGCCACTAAACCATGGCCCTAAGCGCCACATCTTTTAAATACATCCAGGGATGGTGACTCAACTACTTCCCTGGTCAGCTTGTTCCGATGCTTGACTACACTTTGGGTGAAGAAAGTTTTCCTAATATCCAATCTAAACTTCTCTTGAGGCCATTTCCTCTTGTCCTATAAATTGTTACTTAGGAGAAGAGACCGAGACCCACCTCGCTACAATCTCAGGGAGTTGTAGAGAGTGAGAACCTCAACCTCGTTTCCTCCAGGCTAAACAAGCCCCCAGTTCCCTCATCAGATGTGTTCTCTAGACCCTTCCCCAGCTTCATCACCCTTCTTCAGACACTTTGGAGAAGTGGAAGACACTTTTAAACTGACCAATATAAAGCCATCCCAATCCAGACAAGAAACCAGTTACAGGACTGGAAGCATTTGACATCGGCTTTAGGTGACTCCAGCAGCTGCTCCTTCGCCTGTAGATGCGAAAGATGAAGACTGTCTGTCACCCCCGGGAGCAAGAGTGTCACCCCCGGGAGCAATGTGTGTCCCCAGGGACACTGGAGGGGACATCCACAGACTGATTGCGGTGGGGACTCGGTCGCACGGAGGCCGGGGCAGGGCAAGCGCGGGAGGGGGG
>NW_010332258.1:0-36279 GCF_000700745.2 Antrostomus carolinensis
GCTGCCCTTTTCCCAGCTGTTCATGCTGGGGGTACCCAATAAAAATGCTTTCCCTAATTGTGTGTTCTCTTTTTAGCTACTTTCCCGTTCAACTGTGTTTTAACTGATGCCAGGAAAATTGCACCACGCACGCGATTTTAACCATCAGCAACCATTGAAATTTCTGCCGTGTGTGTTGGCCCTGGCTGGTTGCAAGGGGAATCTCCAGGAGGTCGGTTTCCAGGGAGGAGTTTGGTGGTAGGGTGGTGGTGATGTAGGAGTGACTTATGTTCATTCATCTTCGGACTGAGCTGCAGCTGGCAGGACGTTAGTTCAGTTTGGGGTACAAGCAGGAAAGGTTCATTTCAAGAAATGTATGTTGCTGTTGTCAACGAAGATGTAAATGATTGGCGTGGCTGTCTCACTTCTTAACCCTTTATTTGAATCCATTAAAGTTGAGGCAGACCCTGGAATGTGCCCGAGCTAATATCCAAGAAATGCAGCACGCCTGTAACTCTGTGGAGGAGGTGAAGCAGCAGCAGCTGCCACTCTGCCACCAAGGAGAGTTTTCCCCACTGTGACCTTTCCTCACTTTGTGAACTTTCTATAAAACCTGAGCATTTCAGTAAGGGTTTGTCCTGCCTGTACCTGAGCTTGAGGGAATGGAGCCCCATCGTGCTTGCCCTTGTCTCTGAAGTTGTGTTGGCAGGTGAGCAGGGGCAAGTGGGTATGGAGGTGGCAGGGGGTGGTACCTGGGCCAGAAGCATCACACTTGGTGGGAAGCTCTTAGGGAGTGGCAGGGAATGAGCAACAGTCCTAGGTCAGACTCTAGTTTTCCCCTAAAAGGCTGCAGAGCCTGGCTGGCTTTTTTTCCTTTTCCTGCTTCCCCTAAAGCCTTGCAGTTGTGAGTGCTGGGCCTTTGCCAGAGCATCTCATGTCAAACGCAAGGGAGAAGTAGCTTGCTCTTCTGCCTGCATCAGTCTTCCTCCAACAATTTCTTTACATCTGATCAGTAGGTAAAAATTCCAGGTCAAGTCTCAATGATAATTACCCTTCAGAAATACTAATTATTATTTGTATTGCAGTAGCGCTAAGGAAACCAGCACCACCTTGTATTTGATATTGACTTGTCTACAGAGATAGTCCCTGTGCAAAGCTGTTAAAGACACCTATGCACAAGACCCAGACGAGTGTCATTAAGCACTTTTTACAGCTGGGGAGTCAGGGCATAGAGCAGCTAGAAGCACGGGTGCTGTTACTAGTGCTTACATGGTAATGGTTGAACTGCTCCGACCAGCTCTTCCGTATTCTCTTGTTTCTTCAGATGCCCCTGGCAGGCACTCGTCAGCATACTCTGTCCCTGAGGTAACCACTGCACCTCACCGTGTTTGTTGTATTTCAGTTTAAGTATTTTCTCAGGTTCACGCACTCATGTTTGCCACATGCTAGTTCTGGGGTCTTCTCTGCTCTTTATCTTCCTGGAATGTTTTCCACTTGTCTTCATCCATATGCAATGCTCTAGAGGGGCCTTGGGGATTTCTCCCTGCGTACGGCCTTCCTTCCCTCTGAGTATCCCTATGCCTCACTTTTGCTCAGCATACACTGATGCCTCAGGTGAGGAATCCCATCTTCAGCACAGTGCAGTTGCTAAAGGATTGATGCATTGCACCATTTTTCATCTTGTTTTTGTCTTTGAGCATTTGCCCAGCCTGTGCTTGATAGGAGAGAGAAGGGCAGCTTTATGGAAACGTTGACATGTACCCAGCCTGGCCAAACTGTGCAGCAGCCTGGCTTGAATGCCTAGAATTAAATAATGCATCTCCTCTGCATACCAGATGAGAGTGACACTTGGGATCCACCTCTTGGCAGTCAGTAACATGGCTCATCTCAGGTAACTCCCTACCTCCCTATGCAAGTCAGCAGTAGGAAGAGCTCCTTTATTCTCCGATACTGCCTGAGCAGGAGGCAGAGAGCCAAGCTGCCTTTTCTGTCATGACTTCGGAGAGAGACCGCCAACTGGGCAGCTTAACTGTCTTTAATAAGGAGGATTTTGAAGAAGACTGGATTAAAGTGGCCAGTGGAGGCTTTGGGCACGTGTACCAAGTCAAGCACAAGAGGTGGAGAACAGTGTATGCAGTGAAATGCTCTCCATACCTGCTGCAGGACTCCAGCACGGAGAGGTAACTATGCAGTCTCTTCTATCTCAGCAGTTCAGCCAGTTAGGGCCATTTATGGTGATTTGGTGCTAAAAGTCTGAAGGAAATGTTCACACGGCTTCTTCTCCCTGAAAGTCAAGTTTTTGGCACCTCAAGGGAGTGGAAAAACCACTAGTGATCTGAAGTTCTGCCTCTCTTTCTTTCTTATGTGTGTATGTGTTTGTGAGGTGGGAAAGGAACACTTACTGAGAGCAATTAGTGTCGAAATCTGGAGGCTGCAGTAGGCATTTGAACTAAACATGTGGATAAAAGCAGCCTTAGTACTTATCTGCAGCTTTCACTGGACATTGGGACTAATGGGTATCTATTAAACTGAATTAGTCATTAAAATCCCCAGATTTAAAGCTGAAGGACAGAAAATTCCCAGCTGTTTTTGCTCGGCTCAAGAAGTGCTCCACTCCCTCACTTGCCTTACCTGATCAAGTTAATCAGTTTTACTTCTGTATATATCAATTCTAGTAAATTTAATCATGTGGCTTTCATGGGTTTGTTTCAATTCCTAATGGACACTCCAGAAGAATGGTTGAATGTGGACAGAAATCTTCATTGATTTTTTTTTTTTTTAAAGCAACTATTTCTGCAATCACTGGGATTTGAAAAACTAAATCTGAAAATCTGCATTTTGGAAAAATATCTAACAGCACACGTGACTTTAATAGTTACTGTGCTGGTCTCGTAGGGACTGAAGTTACACTATTTTGTCATTAAAACAGCTTTGCACACCAACGTAGTGTTATAAAAGGCTTTCCTACCCTGTACGTACATCCAAACAGCCTGGAGGCTGCTCTGATTTATACTGTACTTTTCAGTAACTGCTGTGGGTTCTGGATCACAAGGCAAGACTGAGCTGTCCTGCACGATGGCTGCGCCTAGGATCCTTCCTTTCTGTGGGGGGTTGTAAGGAGGGCCAGCACTGGTCCTGTAGTCCTGTGCAGCTGGGGCATACTGTTCAATAGCTATTTCTACTTGCTTTAGAAGGCTTCCACACTTGTGAGAGGCAGACCACGGTGAGCAGTTTGTCTGATGCACCCACAGAGAGGGTCTCTGAGTGCGTAGCACATGAATCTGTCGTAAGTCTTCTTATACATATTAGAAAAAGGTTCTGGTTTATCTCTCAGCACTAAGTACAAGCCCCACATGCAAAACTGAAAGCTTCCAGGACACTCAGTGGCTTCAAAAAAAGCACAGCAGCACAATTGGCTGGTAAGGGAGGCAAAGGAGGCAAAAGTTTCAAGAGGAGCTTTTAAAAGTCCTTAATGCTCTTGTCTGTGGGCTTGTAAGAACAATGTGTCTCGTCAGTAGCTATGAATGAAGATAATGGTGTGGTGACTTCCATCTGCTCACATTCCTGATGCATAACCAACTGCTTCGCACTGTTAATTCAAAATGATGGGGCAAATTGACAGCAAGTTTATTAACTTGGGTGGTTTTGCTTGTCAGGACAAAACAGAAGCTGGATTTTGTGGGATGATAGAAGACATCCCTATGGGGACATGAAAGCAAGGAGGGCAGGTGCTCAGTGAATGCCACTGAGAGAAGGGAAGGCAGTGGCTGGAAGAGGGCTCTCGCCTCAACTTCTGTCAGTGGCGAAGGCTCACAGTTTGCAGGTCTGTTGAGGCTGAGGAGAGAAAAAAAAATCACAGGGAACCCATAGAAAAAGAAAACACAGTCACAGAGGGCTGAGACACTCAGCTGCTTCTGGGGGAATGGCTTTGGGGCTCTTGCTTTTCTGCCTTACAAGCCTCATTTCTTGGGGCTCCCTCTGCTTGTCCCGCATCCACCTTCTTGCTGTGCCTTCTCATGTATCTATGCTAGGTGTAAATGCCTCCTTCCGGGCTAACCTCACACGCTCTGTTGCTCCCCACACTGTTGGTCCCCACAGGATCCAGCCTAGCCTGTGGAGGTCAGCTCTCACCAGTGCCTGGGGTGCCTGGGAGGGAGGCAGACGGGGGCTGTGCCCAGTGACTCTGTCCTAGGAAGGCAACCAGAAATCACAGAAGCCACTTCTTTCTCTATGCCCATTATTTTCCTGGGAAGGGGAAGGGTTAGTCTGCAACCCTCTATGCTGCAGGTCACAACTGTGTTCCTGCATTAAGCCTTTCTTCCACAGTGGGAAAGACAATACCTGAGATTCCTGAATACAGAGGTTCATTTTACTGTGGGGAGCCTGCTAGAGGAAGTCTGGCAGAGGATTTGCTTAGCTGAACTATGCTTAGAGCTATTAGTGGCCTGGCATAATGTTGTTGCAAGCTCAGATTCATTCCCAGAGTGAGATTTTTGAACACAGTTTTGGCACTTTACTGCTTGGCTGCTGTCAACGTGCTCTGGGGCACCTCAACTTGTTCATCAGGTTGGGAAATCTAAAGATTCAGTGAAACAGGTCTGCCAGAACTGGTAACAATGCACAGACATGTCTAGACTCCTTTTGGGGACAGATTTACCATGCTCAGGACCAAAAGCTGCAGGTAGAGGCATAAGTATAGGTATGGCCAAGGCAAACCTCCTTACACTCAAGCTCAGCAGGTTAGTGTGTCATTGGGCCCTGGCCACCTGCAAGCAGTGTCCCGACTATCCCTGAGGCTGCTTGGTGGAGATGTGGTGAGTGAAAAAGGCGTGGTTCAGTGTGCCATGCCTGCTCCTGACATCATGCTCTCAGGGAAGCATCACTTGGGAATTTCACCACAGTGTGAAAACAAGGACATGGGCAAGGCTTTCTGTGATCCCTGAAGGTCTTCTAGGAGCCTTACCAAGATGGAAGTTTTGGTCTCTTTCTCTAGGAGCTTAGTGGTTGAATTTGCCCAAGCAATCCTCAGGTCACTCTGAGAAGTCATAACACCTTGTATGTCAGATTTTAGTTTGCAAAAAGATCATGATGTGGTTGCATTATCATCCATTCAAGGGGCAAATTGGAATGAATCTTTCTAGGGTAGGCAGGGTTGCTTGGAAAGGCTGGAATCACAAAGCTACTGCAGTAACTTAGCCTGTGAATAGACCGATATAATTTCCTGGTTCTTCTTTTTTTTTCCCCCCCAGGACAAGTATGAACTGTCTAATGGAAGAGGCAACCAAGATGGAGAAAATAAAATTCCAGCACATAGTCACTATCTATGGGGTCTGCAACAGCCCTCTGGGGATAGTGATGGAATATATGGCGAGAGGGTCGTTGGAGAAAATTCTTCCCACTCACAAAATGTCGTGGCAGCTCAAATTCCGGGTTATCCATGAGATGGGCTTGGCTATGAATTTCCTGCATAGCATGACACCTCCTTTGCTGCACTTAGATCTAAAACCAGGAAACATTCTTCTAGATGGGAATATGCATGTCAAGGTATGACCTTAATGCTGTGATTGTAGGGACAGCTTATTTCTCAGGTAAGATAAAGGTTATTTTTGACAAATGAGTCCAGAATCCTAAGAAGTTAGGTTCTTCAGGAGACCCAGTGAAAAATTGACCAGTGGGGCTTGTAAGAAGCAGCTGGTAAACAAATTACATGGTATTCTCAAGATCATCCAGGCAATCTGTACCAGAACTGGGAACTTAGGGCTCTAACTTAGGAGGAAATGCTGATCTGCTGGACTCAGTGAAAAGCACTGCCTACAATTTTACCAGGGTTTCATCAAGTTTTAGCTGCTAGGCACCTCCTCATATCCCTGATCATGAAGGATGGAGTTATCTCACAGCTAAATCAAGGAGAGCTGAGATTGTGAGCATCACGGAGGAAGGTCTCATTTTTTCTGCTTGCAGATCTCGGACTTTGGACTATCAAAATGGATGGAGCAGTCTAGCCCAATGCAATATATCGAAAGCTCTGCTTTGAGAGGCACTTTGAGCTACATCCCCCCAGAAATGTTTCTCCAGAACAGCAAGCCCCCAGGAATCAAATATGATGTGTACAGGTAAGGGCTGCCTTTCTGTTCAGATGTCACCCAGGGTTGCCACCGAGCTCTTACAGAGAGCAAGAGAGACTGGCACATCGCCTCATTCTGTTTATATTCTGGCTCTCTGCCTTGCATAGCGTCCGTGGTGGGGAACACGGTGGGAGTGACGTGTGGTACTCCAGTCTGCATGGTGGAGAGTGAGGGGGAGCAAGGTTATCTGTGGATAATCACCTGTCTCTAAGCAGACGTGCCTCTATGCAGCACTGATCCCATGTGAGCTGCAGACTGTATTGCCTTAGGTTCCATCGTATCCTGTTGGGCTGCTGGAAGTTATTATAGGAAAGGAGAAAGATTAGAGCACAGATCAGACAGCGTCTGCTCTTTCATAGCACTCGCAGCTTGCATTTATTTTGGTTTTAAAACAACTGTAATATTGCTCATCTGCTTTGGCATTCAGCTTTATTTCGGTCAGTAACAGGTAGAGAAAAGATTTCAACTTCACTTTTTTTTCCTTTTGGCCAAAGTGCTTTGCAGCCCACTTACACAAGCCACATATTTATGTTCTGTAAATTCATCAACTCCTCAGCCATTACACTACACAGTGACCCAAGACAAGGAGCAAAGGAGGATTTGCATGGCCACATGAACTTGCAGCAGTCAGGGGCTCTAAAACCCAATGTGAAAAAAGTGAAAAAAAAGCACTGAGGGCCTGACTTTCACAGGAAGTGCTCTGTCACTCACTGACCACACCAACCCTTTTGCTGAAGCATCAGAAATGTACGTGATGATTGATAAGATCTTGTCCTTTCAGTGTGGGGGGTGAAATCCTTCCATCCTGAAGCACTCCTTTCCTAATTTCCCCATTTCTCAAGAAGATGAAAGCACTAAGTGATTTTTATATTCGTGTACGTATGGGAGTGATTGCTCATGATCTCTCATTCCCTGCAGCTTTGGAATTGTCATTTGGGAGGTACTTATGCAGAAGAAACCTTATGCAGGTAAATACGAACACTTCCTACATGATCTGCACTTACTAAATGTTTATTACAGCCATGTGCACGGAGAAAAAGCCCAGTGACCACTGCTCTTTTTCAGGAGCCAACATGATGGCCATTATAGTCAAGGTTGCGGCAGGAAAGAGGCCCTGCCTAGAACCCATCAGCGATGACTGGCCGGGGGAATGCCAGCAGATGGTTGACTTGATGAAGAGGTGTTGGGACCAAGACCCTAAGCAAAGGCCAAGCTTTACAGGTGTAGTAGCTGATTGAGATATGGATTAGCCAAGGGTCAGCTGCATAGATTAACAAGTGGGAGATAAGCTTGTGTATAACTCTTGCCAGTTAAGTCACATGTTGCTGTGGAAATGCTTGGTACCCGTTTAGTGTCAACACATCCACTTTCTCCCTCTTTCCTTCCTCCCCACCTGGAGGACACACACAAGACTTCCACAGCCTTGGGTACTGACTGGGTTCTGAATGTCTGGGTAGTCTGCACAGCTAACAGTCTTTGTGCTCTGACAGATATCCCTGTAGAAACAGACATGCTGCTGTCACTGATACAGAGCCTTGTAGTAGATCCGGAGAATGAGCGCCTTGTTAGGAAGATGTCCCACAAACCTGCCATCTCTGGGAACCAGCAGGTGAGGAAGGCTTCCCAGTACCACTCAGTTAAATTCGACCAAGTCCTTTCCTTGTTCTTCCCAGTTCTTGAGAATGTCTTTCCTCTCTCATCACTGATGATAATCAGACAACAAGGACACCTCAGCAACCTTTGTGCAGCGTGTTTGCGTAGGTTGTACATCTATAATTCATTTATGGGGATAGGAAACTTGCAAATAAATTTAGCAAGCTGGCAAGTATGCTAAGGGATAGACAGTCTGTGCAAACATTACCAAATGCAAATAAATAACTTTGTCTTATGGCTTTTTCCCCTTCCTGAAAATGAGAGTGACAAAGAAGAGTTCACCTTCCCCCGAGACACCAGAAGTGGTGGTAAGTAGGGGACTTGCTTTATAATTCAAAAACAAAGAAGTGAGAACCTACCAAAAAATAGCTTATTTCCTTGCTCTCCAGTCATAAGGATGTGGCCCAAGAAGTTTTTCCATGTGGGTGACTTTTCTTTTTAAGTTAAGGAAAATGAACTAAGCAGGAAATACATACAGTTCCCATGAGGGTGAGGCCAAATGTCTCGCTGCTTTCTAAGAGGCTACATGTAGCAATCTTACCTCATTTCATATTCCCTATCTCTCAAATGCCTTTTATTTTCTTTAATGCTATGAAGACTCACATACTCTCCCTCTCATCTTTTACACACCAAGCTATTTCACTTGGTCTTACTCTCTCCTGTTTTGTTGCCCCTGCCTTTAGAAACTCATCATCAGGAGGTTCGTATCCCACCTTCTTACAGCGAGGTTGAAAGTCCAGGGGACATCCTGTCTGAGGAAATCTGTAGAGTCCACGAAAATGGCCTCACATTGCTTCACCTCGTGGTGATCCAGGGAAATGTGGAAAAGGTGAAGTTTCTCCTGAGCTGCAAAGCCAACGTGAACAGCCAGGCAGCCTGTGGCTACACCCCACTCATTATGGCTGTTCAGAAGAGGTTGCCAGAGATCTGCTCAGTTCTGATAGAGCATGGTGCTGACATTAATATGCCTGATGATGACAGCTGGACACCTCTTCACTTCGCTGCTCAGAATGGGGATGACAGAACTGTACGCCTCTTGCTGGACCACCAGGCAAAGGTAAATGCTCAGGAGCATGATGGGTGGACCCCTCTGCACTTGGCATCACAGAACAACTTTGAGAATGTGGCCCGAGTACTGCTGTCTCGCCAGGCTGACTCCAACACCCAGGAGGTTGATGGGAAAACTGCCCTTCATGTGGCAGCTTGCTTTGGACACGTCAGCTTGGTGAAACTGCTAGCCAGTCAAGGAGCAGACCTGGAGAAAAAGCAGAAGAACCATAGAACCCCACTTCATGTTGCTGTGGAGAGGGGGAAGTTCAGGGTCGTTCAGTACTTGCTGAAGAATGGGACCTCTGTCAACAGCCTGGATCAAAATCATTACAGCGCCCTGCACCTGGCTGCGGTGAGGGGCAAGTATCTCATCTGTGAGAAACTCATCAAATATGGAGCCAATGTGGAGCTGAGGACAGACAAAGGCTGGACTCCCCTGCACCTGGCCTCTTTCAAAGGACACATCGAAATCATCCACCTGCTAAAAGACAGCCACGCCAAACTGAATGCCAAAGGAAGCATGGACTGGACCCCGCTTCACCTGGCTACTCGCTACAGCGATGAGCCGGTAGTCTGTGAGCTGTTGAGATGTGGAGCAGATCCCAACATCGCTGAGAAGTCAGAGTGGACCCCCCTCCATTTCGCAGTCCAGCGGGGCTCCTTTTTGACTGTCATCAGTCTTCTGGAGTGCAAGGCAGATGTCAACGCTAAGAACAAAGTGGGCTGGACACCCTTGCACCTTGCCGTCCTCAAGGGTAATATGGCCATTGTAAAGACCTTGCTTAAGGCTGGTGCTCTGCTGGATGTAGAAGATATCACTGGCTGTACAGCCCTCCAGTTGGCAATTAGACATCAGAGAGAAAACATCATTACGCTGCTTCAAAGCCAGGACTTGTTGATGAATAAATCAGGGAATAGGACTCTGGTGAACGATGCTATGATTTCAAGACCCAAATTTGTTCCAGGAAGGACAGATTTGTAGATTCATCAGGTCTGGCATTACGGGTGCTATGTCTTAAACCACCATATCTGGTGATTACAAGAAAAAAACTTAAAAAAAAAAAAAAAAGAAGTTTCTAAGTATGAACACTAAAGACTAAAAGAAAATGGAGCTGCAGAAGGAAGCTGACGAGGTATTTTCCAGAGTCTGACGAAGCCTGTAGAATATGTTGGCTTGATGATGCTGACTTTAAGTAACAATTTCCTGTTTTAATGCTCACTGTGCAGGGATGGAAATGGATATATGTACTCCCTTTTCCTATGGGCAATACTGAAACCATGCACAGCAATCCATATATACCCCTTCCACAGATTTTATTGCTTTTATTCCATGTTTTCCTACAGAGCAGATTGGTGTAAAAAGGCCTTGGCACAGGTGGGAATTGAATCATGAGATTCTCACCTGCTGCTGGAAATAGACACTAAACATATGGTACAGCGATGTGTCGGATTCTCTGACATCCCATTTTTGTAACAAGAATAAAATAAAACGAGAAAGGAAGAAAAATCACTAGTAGAAAGTATTTAAATGGATGTAACACGGAGAAAAGAAATTCCAGAATAATTCCACTCCATCCCTTCAGAAAAAAAGAGCCAAGAGCTTTTTTTCTGAAGCCTTCAAATAACTTATTGACCACCTCCACTTTAAACAATTTAAACGCTGAGGCTGTCATTAGAGCAGTGGCTCTAAGGAAAAGACAAGAAGTGGATGCAGTTCTGAATCCTGTTCCCTGCCGTGCTGGTTACCAATAACCTCTCAACCACAAAATGCTGCTGTTGGAGTTTCATAGATTGGTTGAAAGAGTTCCTACTTAGAAAAGCAGTATTTGATTTTGGTTACCCCAAATTCTCATAGCCCTTTTATTTTTTTAAGAGCACTGAGCAGCTGGGACAGTTAGCAGGTACTTACTCT
Source organism: Antrostomus carolinensis (assembly GCF_000700745.2). NCBI lineage: Eukaryota > Metazoa > Chordata > Aves > Caprimulgiformes > Caprimulgidae > Antrostomus > Antrostomus carolinensis. Next base: position 10,720 of record NW_010332258.1, read on the forward strand.
GTGGAAATGGACAGGTGGGGCTTATAACAGTCAGCTGTAGATATTAGCTTAAAAGGCTGGTCTCTAGGAGCCTTGGCATGGTTCTTGAGGAGAGAGTTTTCTGGAAAGCAGTGCTTAAGGTGTTGAGTTAAATTACCTTAATTCAATTTTTTTCTCATTAAAATACACTTCTGTAGTTGAGTAGAACACAGTTTATGATGAATGCATTCTATTTTTATGTCTGGTCCTATTCTGGGGGGTTGTTTTTAGAGGTGAAGAGTCAGGGAAATTGCTCATCAGTAAGTTGGGTAGCAGCTTAGCTCGTGCATGCTAGCCCCAAAGAAGTTGTTGCTGAACAGCTGATACGTGAGAGAACTGGCTGTTTTCAGGTCAACACTTAAGTCATGTCTCCGCTGGGAAATCATTCTTGATCTCAATCAGGAAGATGTTCTAGAGCTCAATCACTTCTCTGGAGAGCACGTAGTCTTCATGGATTTGATTCTTTTGTCACAGTAAGTACTGCTTTTTTGTAGTTTATGACAATCCTACCATGATTTGCTAAGCGTTTCCAAAATGTGCCTGGGATAATGTCTTTCTTTCATCATCTTAGCTGGAAAGATGCTGCAATGTAAACAAATAATCCACAGCTCTGCAGGGGAAAAAAATGTGTTTTTCCTGATGGACATTATTAGCTGGGAGTCATTGCTTTAGCAAGCATTGGTTTTCATCCTTCATCGATGGAGAAACAGAAAAGTCTGTGCATGCAGAGCCCTTCAGGTCCCAGCAAGCGAGCCAAAGCAATAATGCAAACATGTAATTTGCTTCCTACAGCGAGAGAATGGTGGGCTCCAGACAAATAGCCTTGCTAGGTCTGAAGAGACAGCTGCCAGAGCTCCAGTAGCTGTGCTTGGGCTGAAAAGAAATGGAATTGTGCTGGAGGCTGTCTCCTCTGGCTGAACATCAGTAATTGTTCTTGTTTGCTCTGCTGGTATTCCAGTGTTATCTTTGGTGCTTTAGCCATTCAGAAATGTACTGGTTCTTTACCTCATGTGAACAGCAGATGAAAGGGGTGTCTTTTTGGCTCTGGTCAACTACTGGAATTGCTCTAGTACGGGGAGGTTCTGTTCAGTGGCTTCTTTTAGGCTTGGTGTGTCTGTGGCTTATTGTCCAGGAAAAGCTGGCAGCTGTTTGATCAGGGCAGAGCAGAATGTCAGGTTCAAATGCTCTAGGAGAACTGAGCTATGTTGTGATGTGTGAGTCATACCTGTATTTTGTTGCTTTATACACCGTGCTTTTCCTTAGATTAGCTTTAACACACTGAAACTCTCTGGACTACGCTCAATACAGGATTAGGAGGGATGGTTGTAACACCAGTGCCCACTATTAAAAATCTCTTAGTCACTTCTCATGTATTTATTTTCCCTTTAACAATCTGAACGTGTTGTGAGGTTGTTGTTATCAACTGGGTAGAGACGGGGCAGCCCATGGCCCCAGGGGCAAGCTGTGGGCTGCTTTTCTGTCCAAGGGGCTGGATCAGCTGCAGCTCTGGAGAACAGAGCATGTGGGAGCAAGGTGCTTTCCTGAACCACAAAGGCAGGAAGCTACCCAGTTTACTGTCCCCTCCTGTTGCAGGGCACAGAAGTCTTTGGCTTCCAGGCTGGCTTCTGCTTGAATGGGGGCCCAGTACCCTGCCTTGCACAGTGGCAATACAATTAGCATCTGTGCAATTTGGCCTTGCAGTTACCTGCCTTCAGATCTTGAAGGAAACCTTCCAAATTTTTTGTGTGCCAAAAGGTTCTTTTGGCTGTGTACAAGACGCCAACTTTATTACATTACGAAGGGATATAGTTGATGTTTTCAACTGAACTGTTTTCTGTGGGGAAAACGGATGATGTTACTTATGGAAAATGTTGAAGTGATTCATTAAGGGCTGCTTGATAACCTTCACATCTTGAGAAGGTCAAAAAGCCCAACTTCTGCTAATTTCATTTTCTTTTTTGCATTAACTTAAAATATTAATGTATAATATATTTGAAATCTTTTCTGTGATGCCTTGACACCAAAGCAGAAACTTTAGATATTATATTATTTTAAAATGGGTTCTATGAAAATGATTAATTTCCAGCATTTGCTGTTGGTGAAGCCAGGAGCTGTACAGGTTCTGAATTGAAATGCTGGCAAGCTTTTCTTTTGCAGGGAGCTTAAAAATACACCTTGTTTGTGACAAAAAGAAGCTTGAGGTATTAATAAATTCCTCAAGAATGCAACTAGTATTTGCCTACCTGTCCATGCCATCTATCTCCCAGAGTCAGCTTATGACACAAGTTTTCAAAGGGTTGGAGGAGGGAAGGGGGTGTACAAAGCAGGATTGGAGACTGCTATAATTGAGGTGAAGGAACTGTATGGCTTGTGTCCATCATACAGTATGGAGTGAACTTCCCATCACCTGTGCTGATAACTCCTTAGTCTCCGTCCTTTCTTTCCCCAGTTGCATCTCCTTGAGGGTCACCTTGCGTAAGGTAAAGATTGCATAAATTGGATTATTTCAGACAACTCCCGGTTTAGTTCTTGCTCATGGATGATGTTCACTTTTGTAAGAATGGAGCACGATGGACAGCGAGAACATCTGCAGAATTGCCCTTCAGATGATGGGGGAGCGTCACTTGCTCCATACGGTCCCTGTGCCTTTTTTAGCTTTTACTGTGTTTTCCTGCCAAAGAGCTACAGCCATCTGTTCAGCTTTGAAGCCGAGCTCTGAAATCCAGAGCTGTTTCCCAGCACTGGCTGCTAAATGTGCCCTGTCTTCAGTCCAGGGCATGGACACGGGCAGTGTTTTGGAAGAGGCTATTCTGCTGCAAGTGCTTTTTCTTACTCATCAGTTGAAGTGGAAGAGAGGAAGGATAATGGCATCTTTTGCATTAAGTCAATGCCCAAGAAATTGAGAGAAGGCAGCTAATTGAACACTAATGCCAAGGTCCCAAGTGATTCTCAGAATTCCACCCTCTTCCAGTGGACTTTTCATACACAGAGATGCCTGGGTGGGGTTATGCATTTTTCACTAGCCAGGGAAAGCCTGCAATTTAGTGCACTGAAAGTGGTCACAATTGTTGAGCTCTGTGAAATGATGCAGTTCTTGTTCTGTCTGTTCTCTGTGATTCTCAGTGCCTCGATATGACCTTGACATTCAAGGTGGCTTTATTACTTATATCATGCAGATAACAGGACTCTGGCTAATATATTCTATTTCTGATATTTTTGTGTCCCAGAAGAATGAAAAGGACAATACCTTTGCATGTATCTTGTTGATGTTAGAGTTACCTTCTTGGATTCAGTGGCATGCCAAAGGCAAATTGCATTAGACGGCAAAATTGGGAACAGATATCTGGCTAACACTCCCCCCCCACACACACATTCTTGGGGTGGATTCCTTCATGGTGATACTCGCAGTGGAAATGGTGAAACTTTGCCTTCAACACCTCACATTCAGACATTCTCATGAGGTGCCCTGGCTTCATTATTTAACGGGACTATTTTGAAGCAAGTACAGTTTTTCTTTGCTTAACTGCAGTTGGGCAGCAATGAACTGTCTCTAAACCTCTCCAGAGAGTGCTCAGGGTTGCACACAATGAACATCCTTCCTTTTAAGTTCAGAACAACAGGGAGCCTGGGAGATCTGTGGCACAGCCAGCCTTGTAGCTATCAGGCATCTGCTGGAAGGCTCACAGGATGCGACAGACAGGAGAAACCACAGACCTGGGTTCAAGAGGGAGGGAGAGAAGGAAGAAGCTGCTGAAAAAGTTAGTGTGTGAGGCTTGTTTTGCTTCAGTGTCGTGTTAAAGATTAAGATGGTCCTAAACTTGACCTGCTCTTTGCAGTGGCTCCTGTGTGGGGTGGAGAGGACAGGCGGTTTCTCTGTTCAGCACCAGCAGTGCTAACTACAGCAGTGCCTGGGGCCCTGGTGGGAAGGGCAGGACTCAAACTCATGCAGCCACTGCTGATGCCATGTGCTGTGCTGCAGAAACAGTGCTCCTCATGCTTAGCCTCACACAGAGGGGTGGTTTGTAGCAAAGCAGAAGCTTTGCCTCTAATTAAAATGTCATAGTTCTCGTACTCAAACAGCCTGGAAATCTCTTGCTGAGTCCTAAGCTGTTTAGCTGCTGTTAAACTGTCAAAGGCAGAACATTAAAGAATTATGAGGCTCAGACAGATAGCCCTCCCTTGGTGTGACATCTTTACTCCAGTATCACTCTGAAGATGTTTTCCTTAGCAGTGATGCTTGAAATTCTGCAAGAAGATGGATGTGACTGGCAAAGGAATACTGGTCCCCCTGTACTAATAATGTCTTTGTTGGGTTTTTGTTTTGGTTTTTTTTGGTTTTTTTTGGTTTTTTTAAGTGTGGGGAGGGGAATCCAGCATCCCAAATAACAACCCCAAACCTCAATGGTAACTGAAGTAAGCCCAGGGAGGGGTTTTGTGTGTGGAGAGGGGGCTGGGGGGGGCGTGTTGAAGGGGTTTTTTGCTTTGGTTTTTTTAATTTGTTTGGTTGTTTTTTTAATGCATGCTCTCAAGGGCTCAAATTCATGACAGGAACCTCTGGTGTGCATTTTACTCCCTTTAATCTCCAGGTAGCAGATGTGGCAGGGGAGGGGAGTGAGGCATGAAGGGCTGACTTCTGCCTGCTGTGCACAGTGCGTGTTTCCCAGCGTGTCTGCGTTGATCACAGTTGTTCCTTTCGATGACTTGTAGACACATGAGAATTAAAAGCAGCATGGTTCATTCCCCATGCCTTGTCCATGTGTGTGCAACTTCTTTGCTACCTCTGTGCATTCCTACATGTGATGGCATTTATGGTAGATGAGGGAGGGCTGACTTCTGCCTGCTGTGCACAGTGCGTGTTTCCCAGCGTGTCTGCGTTGATCACAGTTGTTCCTTTCGATGACTTGTAGACACATGAGAATTAAAAGCAGCATGGTTCATTCCCCATGCCTTGTCCATGTGTGTGCAACTTCTTTGCTACCTCTGTGCATTCCTACATGTGATGGCATTTATGGTAGATGAGGGGAATAATAGAAAAGCAGTTGGGGAACTTGCTTATGGTATACAGAAAATGAAGGACTTGTTATTTTTTTAAGTATCAGTATGTTTTTATGCATATTCTACCTTGATGTCAGCTAATGTCATGTGATATTTTCTTGCTTTTCCCTCTTCTTGGGAGGTGAAAGGTTTAGGATACTCGAATCCCTCATAAATGCTGAGCAATGACAGACATTAAAGGTGTAATTATTCAGGAAGGATGGTTTGGGTTTTACCTTGCTGTTTATGTCCAGCTCTGAAAATCCTGCAAGTGAAATACAGAAAGCAGGTTGTATGGGTCTTCAGAAATCTGAACTCAGCTGTGAGTGCTGAGCTTTTGCACAACTTCTGGCTTTCCTGTGACTCCACCAGCTGCTTGTCAGACAGGAACAAAGGCAGATGTTCTCAGCTGTCACTTGGTTAAAATGGAAAACTGGGAGTGGAGGGAGCATGGATTTGTTTTTCATGTAAGACAGCCTAGATCCTTCTTTGACAACTTCTGCATGGTAACATAAATGGTAACTATAAATGATCTTTTCAGACATAATTTGTGTAACTCAGGACGCTGGTAATCTTGTGGTTTGATAGATTTTGTCCAAGAATGTCAACTAACTATGAAATGAGCAGGATGTTAGAAACAGGGACTACTGGTAATCTTGTGGTTTGATAGATTTTGTCGACTAACTGCATGAAATGAGCAGGATGTTAGAAACAGGGACTACAATAAATCTTTTCTTTAAAATTTGCAAAGAGCAGATGAAAACAAGAAGTGTCCCATTCAGGTTATGTTCTGTTGGAACGTCGATAATACAGCCTGTGTTGCTTGGTAACCAGTCCCAAGTAAAACAAAGAGGACACTCACAAGAGTCCTCCCTGGAATAATAATAATATCTTGTAATGAGGGCCAGCACAGAAAGAAAAAGCTGTCACAAGGAAACGGTGTTCAGCTGATCCAGGGGGGACCCTTAAATGCCAATTTCACAACAGAGAGCGGGATAGTCTTCTGGATTTGCAGATTGCTGCGTTTGAAGCTTTAGTCCCAGAGCTGCTTCCATTTACCTGGTTTGCACAGAGAGAATCTTTTTTTTTTTGAGATGTTTTGCTCTTGAGATGTCCTGTTAAAAGGCAGCTGCGGGCATGGTCCAAAGGAGGAGAGGACTGGCTGTCAGGCATGCTTCAGCCACTCGGACCCTTTCTGTACAGCTCTTTCTCTTAACTTCAGTGGTATTGATTCAGCTGGGGAAAGTGAGTGTCTCTGCTGCTAATATCATTTGCAATATTTACACACAAACAAAGAAATCCAATTGCCATGTAATTCAGCAGCTCATTCTGCCTTTGCTCTGACAGAAAAACAAAACTCAGCTCATATGTCATAGAACGTTCTCTAGAAGAGATTAATTAAATTTATAATGAAAATAACAGGGGATTAAGAAGACACAAGGGAAAGACATTCCTCTTGCAGATCATTACAGAGGTGATAGAAGCATTTTGCAGAGAAAATTACCTGTTTGCTGCTCAGTTTCTATAGAAATTAAATGAGTCTTTACAAACTGGAAAACTGCATTCCAGCCTCCACTTTGTGACTGTGCAACTTGCAGCTTGTTCTTTCTAAAATTAAGCGTAGATCTCCATCTCCCCACCTTTTCCCTTGTTCAAATACATTTTAGTCTTTTGTCCCTGCTGATAAATATACTGATGATTATACCGTGTTCTTAACCAAGAACTGCCAACGCTGACAGCCAAGGCAGCACGTGTCAGCAGTGTCTTCTAAAGGGAGCAGCAACAGGACATAAATCTTCTAAACAGCTCGTTTCTTGAGTGAACAGTCTAGACTTTTCAAAAGACCAAAATTGTTGACCCTTAGGCCTCACAAAAATAATATCTTTCAGTGTCCAAAGTTGCTTGGGTGAACAGAGTAGTGTTCCTCGCTTTGCCACTGACCTCGTTTGGGAAGGTGAGTGTTAGTGCTTCTCCTGCACAAGATGGTTCTTCTCTCATTAGCATTAGCAATGTCTCTCTGGTGGGTCTTGAGTGGAGGGAAAGGGCTGCCTGTAGCCCTGAACTGCAGGGACAACTCTGAGCATTGCCTACAGTACCCCAAACTCGGGAAGAAAGGCAACCGTACGTGCTAAGGATCCTTGCTTGCCCATGTTCCTCCCTGGAAGTGTTTGAGGCCAGGCTGGATGAGGCTTTGAGCAACCTGGTCTAGTGGAACTCACATTCTTACCAGAGGGGTGCAAGCCAGGACTATTATTATCTGATGTTCTGTCTGCTCTCCTAGTGCTGTACCTGACTATAAACAACTTTTCACTTGAGAAATTTACAACCTAACTAACAGAAAGGCAGCAAGTGGGGATTTGTCACGCATAGCTTGGAGGAATAAAATTTCTGATGAAAAATTTGTTTGCAGGAGAGATGATTTTGTCATAATCAAAATGCTTTGTGGACATTTCAGTAAAAAGTTTAGGTTTTCTGCGAGGAGCTCATTACAGTAAAATGTTTTGAAATGAAATCTTTCAGTTTGCATTTATGTTTTGCATTGATCAAATGTCAAACATTTTTGTTTCAATACTATTAGAGTCAAAAGAACGCTCAAAGTAAATTGACAGTGCTCTGACATTTTTCTGATCTGAAGTGAAAGCAAATATCACAACTGGAATTTCTTCTGGTTGGTCAGAACTGGCCTCTGAGGTCTTTTTGATGCAAGTGCCATAGGGAAGCTATGAATCCTGTAGGACAGCAGGATTGACCATAAGTTTTATTCTGGGGGAAAAAAAAGGAAGTGGTGTATCATTTGAGAAGCGGGATCATCAGAACGGACTCATCTCTCACTGTTTCCCCATCCTTGCAATATTTGAATTTCTTCCAGAAAAGAGCTGTAGAAAGTATCTGGCTTGAGGAGGGTTAATTTTAATTTATGACTAGCATGCACCAAAAACCAAGTCCTGTAAGACCACATGGTCATAGCACAGCATCATTCAAACTGCACCACCTGCTCGGGATCCCACACGTCTGCTTGTGAACACGCACTGCTTTTCTTCTCTATTGTGTCTGGTGTCGTCTTGGTTTTAAAAGTTGCCTTCCTTTGATCTTGGACTCCTTAACTTTCTCCCGTCTCCACCCTGGTGTAAGACCTCAGATCTTTCAGCTGGTCCAAATTTGCCTGAACCTCGACCTTTTCATTTCCTGCTGTCTCCAAATTGCTTGGCATATTTTATCACATAAATAGATCTTCAAAGACTCTGTGTTTGTATGTGATTCTTCCTTGCCCTTCTACCCTGACAGCTTCAGATTAAGCAGCATTCAACTCTATAGGCAGTTCTTCTGCTTTGCTTAAAGTTTTGTAAAGCAGGGGATTTTCAGAACAGAAACCTTTTGAAGTCACTACTTCATTCTGGGTGTGTTTCCAGTGGTTGCTTCTCCAAGTGGTCTTCTCTCAGCAGTGGGAACTCTGAAGCAGGGAAAGCTCCTGCTTCCCATTGACTACAATTTGTTTGTTTGTCAGTACTGGAATTATGTAGATATGTGATTAAATTAAAATTAAAGTAATCCTACATTTTGGAGGGAAATAGATCTGAATAAATAGTGTGGAAAAAAGTCTATTTTTAGCAGAAATGTTCATTTTTATTTTTTTTTTCCAAGGCCCCTCAGATGTGGAGAATCAAGATGTTTTTGACAGCAATGATGTGAATGTAGGAGGGGGTGACTTTAATGTAAGAAGAAATAGTGAGTTGGATGTGATTCTTTTTATTACGAGGAGGTGGTTGTAGGATCTGTATTGTATCAGACATCAGGGTAAGGCAAGCCTTACTCCCTTCACAGGCTTTTCATGGCCTGACATAATTAATCCTGCTCTGGCTGCTCTCTTTCCAGACTACCCAGCACTTACCTGTGCTACTCCCCAGCTTTAGGGAGTATTTTCATCCTCTTCCTTTGAAATAAAACCATGTATCATTTCAAAAAGCAGCTCTCCACCCAGTTCTTTCATGGCATGCACGTGTGAGCTAACTTCCATTAGAGAAATGGGGAAAAAAGTACCTGACTGGGTAGCAAGGAGCACTTGCTGTTTTCTCCTACCAGGCATTTCATCCCCAGCAAGTTTAACATCTTTTGATCCTTTCATCAGCTGCTGCTTTCCTTCATTCTGGCTTAGAGCACAGCATGAAATCCTTCTCTTCTGCAATGTGCTACTAGCCTAGTTATAATCCCCCTTTCTCTTATTTTGAAGGAAAGAAATTTAAAACCACATCCCAACAATGACTGTTTTTAGAACTTGACAATGCTTTGAGTTGTTATAGCCCCAGAGAGGCCCGAGCTCGACAGCATGGAGGCAGTCTGGTGAGGAGAAATCACGGTTCAGACTCTTGCTTTGGCAATTCAGTCCTCTACTCCTCACACCCTCTCTGGCCTTGGCAGGGAGGAGGGAACAAACAAAATCCCAAACAAACTCCCACAACATGTCTGATTTGATATTTGGATTTTGGAGCAAGAGGACTCCAGTCTCTCAGTTTGGACGCGCGTCTTGTTCTGCCGTCAGAGTAATTAATATGGAACAATGGAAGAAGCAGACTTGGCCATCCTGTACAAACCTCCTCCTATGGACTCAATCTGTAATGATTCTTTCTTCTTTAGGGCACTGCTAGCCCAAGAGGTTAGCTGACTCAGACTCAGAAGAAATCAAGGGTGATGTCTTTAATCAAAGTAAATAGCCCTTTTTTTTCTGGCAGTTATTGGTGCCACCAAGAGCTGTGTTTTGAAAACAGCTGGAAGGAGCCCTGAGGATGGTATATCCTGTCCTCGACCTAAAACCATGCCTGAAACACATTTCTCTAACTTGTCCTTAAAAACTATCAGTTACAGAGATTGCTTCCAAGAGCAATTCATTCCACTGCACTATTGTTATACATTTGGGGTTTTTTGGGGGGTTGTTGTTTTGTTTGTTTTGGGTTTTTTTAAAGTGACCTAGAGTTTAATCTGTGTCTATCTTGCTGTAGTTTAAATAAGGATGTAAACAATTGCACCAGAAAATGAGTCAGTCCCAACTAGAAGTATACAAAACATAATCATTTCGATGTTACCAAGCCCTGGATTGTGGGCCAAACTCTTGCATAGGTGATTTACAAACAAAATAAAGTCCTACCAGAACAGAATTAATTACACAATGATGTGGAGAAGCAGTTGCTCATTGTATCCATGTTGAAAAACTGCATTTTGTTTGGTTAGCAGGAAAGACTGCTGATGTTTTTATGAGTCACTAAGTACTGCTGCATTTAACAAATTGCTCTGCTTTTGCAAGGACATGAGGCAGTAGATTCTCTTTAAGTCAGACTCTCAGATTTACCCAATGGAGATGGAATTTATGGACGTGGGTTACCAGACTTGGGCTTGGGGTCCCAAACCTGCAAATGTGCAACAATTTAATGAATTAACCTGTATTTATGCTTAGTTTAAATTAACCAATTTCCACAAAAGATCAGTGGGAAGAGCTTAACTCTAATTTTATTACAACTCCCTTCTGTCTAATGCCACTTATTAAGGGGGACATGTGTGAACTCCTGGAATAAATATCCTCAAGCTTTTTATTCTATTGCCTGTAATATCTCTAGAATACAAATACCCATTTATGATAAACTGAGTTGCATCAGTGTAATTCAGTTAACAAAGACAATTTGTGAATCAAGTAACTAACGTGCAGCTATAATGACCTACCATTTATTTAATAAGTAAGTACTTCATTTCTGGTTTAAAAAAAATAAATAAAAATATCTGTTTTGAAAGATGAATAATCAAGACGATAAAAGGTCAGAAGCACCCAATGGACAGAATGCTCAGCCAGCACCCATAGAACATGACTTAACTCTCCATCCTAGAGATATGTGGTAACTGTGCTTTTTAATTAAAAAAAAAACAAAACCAAACAAAAAAACCCCCACCAACACCTTACTAGTTAGAAAATATCACATTAAAGATTCTGTCTCCATCTGGAGCAATTATGAGAAGGATATGAGGCCAGGGTCAACAATAAAGAGGTACAGTAATTAGCTGTAATACAGGATAAAATGAGCCTTTGTTTGCTGCTGTCAATCCTGTGGTAGGGTGCCATTACTTTAGAAAAAGAGAAACATCAGGGACAGTGATAGAATTCAGCTTTGACAGAATTTAACTTTGGGGCATATCTGGATTCATTCCATGGCACTTTTCCTCCTTTAAGCACAAGCTTATTTCCTAGTAAGGCAGAGGTGTGTTCTTAACACCATGAAGATTTTATTGCTATTCTTTGGACAAAGGTTTCTGTCAGCTCTGAGCATGAAAAAAAATCCTTATGAGGAGTTTAGGGAATTAATTTGTCTGTTTGGAAAAGAGTCCAGCTTATCAAAAGGTTTTGCTGAGATTGACCTGCCTTTATTTTGAAGAAATATATGTTGCCTTATGCCCAGCATGATTTCTCCCAGGAGAGCTGAGTAAGTTTACTTGCTGGCCAGTATTTTGCTCCTTTTGATGGAACACAGTTGTGTTCTGTTTATGGCTCGTCCCTAGAGACTCCAGTGAACACAGGAAAATGTCACAGGACATGAACCCGCTGAGACTTTTTAAAAAGTAACAGGGAGAAAACCAACAACAACCATCATCAAATAAACAAAGAGATGAAAACAAAGAAAAGGTGGAACTCATCCAAAATCTGCTGAGTCTCTTGGAAAAAGGGTGTTTTCAAGGTCATTTTCTTGTTAACAAGATGTTCAGCATGTCAAGACCCTTCGTGTTGCTGAAGGACTGGGTTAAATGGGCATTTCACAAGCCTCATTGGATAAACATAGCTGTACAGTAGCAACAGAGGAAACCCACTTTGGGCTTTGCATCTGAGCAAGGAAACTGTTATTAATTTAGAAGTGAATGGCTGTGCATGTTAACAGAAGCTGACATTCCCTCCCCAGCTTAGTACAGCTCTGTTTGGCCTTTTTACCTAACACGATCAGTTTGTGAGATGAAGTTTGCATGTGACCCCTTGTTGCCCTTGAGAGTGTGCCGTGTGCTGTAGCTGCTCAGTGTGGCACGGTGCTTACTCCTGCATCTCCGGGTTGTGCGTTGGGGCCCAGCCAGGACAGTGAGGAAGAGCTGCAGTACGTTAGCACAGCTCTCGGTGTGTGCCCGGTATCCAGGTGTACAGTGGTATTTGAGAGAAAATAGAGCCTTAAACCAAGCAAATAAAACAGCTGCTTAAGATTGAACAGCTTTGCTGCTTGAACCTTGATGTCAAGCGATCTCTGCTCCAGGTGTATCGGCGTGAGCAGCATGGGCTGAATAGCAAGGATTGGTTCCTAGGCTCCCATTTCCTGAAGGAATCTGCATCTTTGTATAGTGTTGGCTTTTCTACTCACATTTTACTTCTGAACCTAAAGCTGACAGAGGACTCGGAAAGGGAAATGACTCCCAAATGAGAGGGTTTATTGCGTATATTTCAGCTCGTCTCCTCTTCACACTCTTCATGCTGAAAGATCCACATCTTTGGCTTTCAGCAGAGACTAAAAGGTTTAAAACTGTGTGTGGGGAAGGGTGCCACAGTGGGTTAAGGTAGCTTTCAGAGAGATTAGTGAATGAGGTCAGGATCAGGGGTGTGTGGAAGGTGCTGGGTGACGTGCCAAAAGCATGGAGCACGCAGGGGGCTCAGGCGAGGAGATTAGATGAGGTTATGGTCCATTTCAGACTCTTTGCCTGGGAGGCTGTGTCTGCACTTTCTGCCTGCTGTGAAGAGGCGAATGCATTCTCCCACTTCTGATAGCAGAAGTCACGTGTGCTTTGTGTTCACTAATCATCAGTCACGTCTCAAACTCATCCCTGTACTGGCCAGCTGTCCCTCAAGTGGGGCTCATTCGTGCATTCATTCTGCCTTTCTTTTCTCCGGGTGTGCCAGCCCTTCCTGTAAGCACTCAGGCTGTGCTTTTGGTCTCCTGATGGGATTCTGTGGGCTGAGCTCTCAGGGTGGGACTGTGCCTACACCATCAGTAAGGGATGAGTTCTCCATCCCTTCACTTAGGACTCTCAGCTCCCTTTCTTTTCCTCAGTGATTTTTCTCTTTGCTTACCGGATCTGTCAGCCAGAGAGCAGAGGTTTCTGCCTGCAGACAAAGGTCTGGGGTCTGCACAGACCAGGGATCTGATGGGCTATGTCACTGCAATGCTGCTTTGCCAGGCACTGACTGGCAACTCCTCAGAAGGTAAAAACTTCCCTATCAGAGTTTACTTGAAGACCTTCTGCTTTGAGGAAAGATGAAGAGACGAGATTCCCTGGAAGGTCTAAATAATCTGAGGGACTGGGTTTTGCTTGGTTTTGCTAAGACCAGGGCTGTCAGTTTCTTCCACCGTTAGCCTTCTCAAAGCCAAACAAAAATGGAAGAAAACCTAGAATATTTTCTATGCAGATCCCAAAAGAAACAAGTAAAGCCTTTGTACCACTGCTTGCCTTGCTGCAGCACGGACTCTGTTACCCTGGGTGTTGTGCAAATGTGACCTTCTACATCATGGCTTGGCCTAATTGTGTTTGTAGACAGGTGAAAGTTTAGGATCCACTTTATTATGCCTAAAACATAAGCATGGATTTCATAGTTCTGGAGACCATGTATTTGGGGTGAAAAGACAGCTGCAGGACAAGTCTTACTGCAAAAACAGCTTTTCTGCTTATGACTTAGCCTGTCTGGCATGCTTGTGCACATATACACAGGTGTATAGTCAGCTCCTCCTCTTGCAGGCAGTGAATATACTTCCTAAGGCCTCTGCTCCCACCTCTCACCTGCTGACTTGCTAGGATGAGCTCCCTGTGAATGAGGGTGCCCTACCCCACTGCTGGTGCCACTTTGGTGGAAGCCAGTGATTGTCACTGTGGGGTGACAGCTTTACTCCAAGGCTTTTGGTTTTAAATATCTGTTTCCAAGCACCTTGTTTTATTCAGACAGCCTTTCTTTGTCAGACTGGCTGGGCAAAGAAGAGTGTCTCAAAATTAGTCTGCTTCATGGAAAACTTTCCTTTGCTTTTTTTTAATTAAGAAGAAAGTAGCATTTACTAGCATTTTCCCTTTCACTGGTATCTCTGAATCACTTTCCTAGTATTTCACTCTCTGTAATCTTCGTGAGTGATTCTGGTTTCATCTTTGAAGTGATTTACTGAGCTTGTTTATCAAAAAGGCAATTGGAGATTTTTCTTACAAGGTGCCCTGAGAACTGCCACACAGATCTGAGTATTTCCTTTGATAGGTGGGCTCAGACACACAGGCATATCTCCATGGCAAAACAGGTTACAAAGCATTCACTGAGCCACAGTAAATCACTCTTTGCATAATCTTAATTCATAGCAAGTGCAAGGTAGGCATGTTAATGTAAACATAATGAAGGAATGTAACCTAGAGCATTTTAGTGTACAGCTGCCACCAGCTGAGAACATGCACAAACTCAATTACTGTAGCACAGTAAATTGCCAAGCCACAATAATTCAGTCATAAATCTACATCCCTAGGTTAATTTGGTGTGACTTTTGCAGCTAGACTCCAGCCTTTATATATATTGCAGAAGCTGATTCCCTGTTGTTCTGCACTTGCACTGCCAAGTGGGTGTACAGTGCTACAAAGGCACGAACGTTTTTCCCCGATGTCTCTGCTTTTAGCCAGCCTGCTCGTTAGATTTACATTCTGTAGCCCGTTTCCAAACTCACTGGTTTGGTTTTGGGTCAAACCCTTTAATTCTGTATCATTATCTGTACTCTTCCCTGCTGGTGAACCCAGCCCACAGCCCATAGGGAGGCAGAAGCAGTAGTTCAGCTCTTTAATATCAACTCCATGTGTCAATGAATTATCTCATGCAATGGATTTAATCCAGGCCAGACATGGGCACAGCAGTATGTTTTTAACCTACTAGTGAGAGCATGTGACACCATTATTTGTCAGCTTCAGACCAGGCATTGCCTGTCCCCTGCTGCGAACAAAGTCATTCTCATGCCATTACAGTGCAAGTCTCTTCAAAGGAACCATAGCAGCTGCTTTGCAATCTTGCTGGGTTGGGTTTGTTTTTTTTTTTCTAGCAAACTAGGAGAATTGTGCCTGATCAAAGTCACTTTTAGTTTGGACTAAAGCTATCCCAAAGGAGGGAGGCATATTTGTTTAGACTAGCACTGACTGTCCGTTTCTTCACACAGACAAGCTCTCAACTCATAACCTGTGCCTTTCCATCGTATTTTCAGCTCCTGGGTTTTCCTCTGCAGCCTTGTATGTTTCCAGCTAATGGTTTGACAGAGCTTTTTTTGCTCACTCTCGCGAGGTCTGCACAGTTTTTCTTTGTTGCTGTTTGCTCCTGTGTTGCTGTTATCATTGGAGACAAGATTAGATTTCTTGCTAATGTTAATTTTGGGTTTTCTTGCTTTTTCCGTGGTCCAAAAAGAAAATATGCTTCATGGCTGCATTATTGAATAAATATTAACAAGGGTTATTATGAAATGTTTGATGTAGCTACAAAGCCTGAAGTTATGACCTGATTTTCTCCCAAGCGAGGTTTGTAGCTTTTACATCTGGCCTGCATGCAATTGAAAGGGGCTGACGTGGTGGTTAAACCACAGATGAATACAGATAGGAGGCAGACAGCTCTGTAAGGACACTTGTCTTCCACTATTTTTTTTTCCACCCCCCACCACGTGCAGCAGTCACTATTAAAAGAGTGCAACATCAGCCTCTGATTTTGTTCCAGTGATGCTGAAGTCTGCTCTGTTTGTGAGGAGACGCTGGCCCAAAAGGGGTTAAAGACAGTGCAGCCTGGCTGGGATGTGCTGGGGAGAAGCTAAAGCAAGGAAGATGCTGCTGAAACGGGTGTGAGTGCAGTGACAGAGGGGAGGGGACAGAAGGCTTGTGGTGTGGGCACAGGGCTTGGAGAAACCAGCGTGTTACTGCAGAGTTGTGGTTTCATAGCTACCTCTCACCACCCACTTCTTGGGTGAGGTTAGAGCTGATGAATCTTTCACGTCTGAGACAGGGCAGTGGGCTGGAGAGGCTGATTTACCTCGTCTGTTCTATGCTGAGGAGACTCTTCAGTGAGGTGATAGCAGCTGAATTCCACAATGACCTCACAGAGTCTATCTGAATCAGCTTTCTGTGCATTCTGGTTTGCTTTACTTTTGCAAATCTCACTGCTGATGTTCAATGTGTCATATTCCTGTTACAGGTTACAAACTCCCCTAGCAGGGTGTTAATATCTCTGTAGTGACTTGGTTAAAAACAGGCATGATGGCTTCTGATGTAGAGCAAGCACAAAACCTCTGTGCTCTGTGCTCGCTTCCCTTCAGGAAGCCTGGCATAAAATCCTTCAGCTGAGGTGTGACGTTATCTTCCCAGTCTCACCAGAGCTGTGCATACAGTTGATTGCATGCAGCAGGGAAGCAAATGCTCAGCTTGGTTAAATGTGCTCACTTGTTTTCATTATCCCGCTTTTTTTCATGGGCCCAGCATGGCAGCTTGGGAAGGCAGAATGTTTTCCCTCATTTAAAAAGCCTGAATTTTGCTTTGCTTCTTAAGTTTCTTTAAATCCATTTCCGGGGCTTCTAATTATTCATTATACTTTCATTATATTTAGTCCACCCTCATAACTTTTTTCTTTGGTGGAAAAAGTTCTTATTTATGAGTCAAAAGCTATTTGTGAAGCAGGCAGTCTGGTATCGTCAGAAAGACAGCAGTTTGGGGAGCAGTTTTAATTATTAAAAGAAGCTTTGATTACAGAGAGCGAGTTAATTTAACAAGTGCAACTGGTTTACTTTTTTTTTTTTTTTGCTAGATGTGCAGAAGAAAGCATCTTCATTAATCTGTCAGGCCTGACCTGAAACTACAGGACTCGCTCAAATGCCCCAGGAGATGGACAGATCAGTTCTGGTTTATTTCTTTCCAGTGGTGTGAACGGTGCTGGGGTTGTTTTGTAGTCCATAAGCTCAGAAATCAAATTTTGCTCTAAGGGGGAACCTCATAGTAGCTGGCCTTTTATCCTGCCAGACTGGGGCTAGACACGCTGAAAACAAGCTGGTTTGTGTCCCTTTTCTTCATCTTGGAATATAATTTATTCTGTTGTGCTAGGCTGGGGGTGGGGGGGTAATTTGAGCACCTAATTTTCCATCAGTCGTGGTGGCATTGAGTTGGATCATGCATCAAGGAGAGCTAAGCTTCAGCTGGACTTAGTAGCTTTGGAGATTCTGGTTACTGTTACAGAGGGATTATCTCTCTGTTCTATGTTGGCTCAAAACTGAGTAGACCCAGACCTTTTGGCTCGTGCCTAGGATTCAAAATGCCATGAAAATGAAATTTCAGTTTGTTAGTTCTTGGAAATAGATAGATAGCTTTCTATCCTAGCAGTAGGAAGGAACTTTTTTTCCCCTTTTTTTTCTTTTTCTGTATAAAGAAAATATCTCAGAGAGAACTATCCACGAAGCCCAGTTGTGTGGCAACCTAAGATGAGGTTTTACTGTTGTGCTGATTAAGCCTGGCTGAGGTTCACGTGCCGCTATGGGATTATTTCTTGCACAAATACCAAATATTTCAGTAGGTATCTCGAGGAAACAGTGCAACAGTAAGCACAACATACATGTAAATATTCCTAAATGAAATAACAAAGTTCTCCAGCATAAAAGTCACGTGAAATGCAGAAGGAAAAAAAAAAACAACTTTGTGTGACTGCTCAACCTTGATATAAGCTACTAGACAGGGCTCAGCCACAGTGCCCTCTGCACTGCCAGCTCCACGCAGAGTCTTTGCCAAAGCCTTTTATGCAAGACCAAGTGATAGAGGTGGACAGCTGAAATACTCCCACTGATGGGAATTCTCAGATTAGGTGTGCTTAGCCCAGGGAAGTCCATAATTACTTTTTTAGGGCATGTTAACTTCTGTATAAAATGTAGTTAACTGTTTATTGTTGCCAACCAAACTCACAGAGGTTGGTGTTTATGTTTGACTTGTATATATTTGGTTTCCTCAGCTTTTACAGCTCAGTTAGACAAGTAGTGTTCCAGTGACAGCAGTGGCTTTCAATCCCCATTGTTGAGCCTGTACTGCTATGGACCAGATGTGAATGAGTGGTGCCAAAAAGTCCATACAGGCAGCTGTTGTGATGCCAGAAGTGCTGCCATGACTGCTCTTGGATAGGTACTTATCTGTTTTTCATCCCTTCCTCCTCCAAATCCTCCCGTTTGCTTCTGTCTAGAAGACAAAAGAGACCGAGAAATTCAAGAACATTTTCTTTTCTGTCTCTGTCTCTCTGCACCCTTTCTTTCCCAGGTCTGATTCTCCTAGCTTTAGTCTAGGCAAAAGCTAGAATTCTTAAGGATAGACTGGGATGAGGGAGAAAAAGAAAAAAATGCAACTAATCTGAAAAGCAAGTCAGAAAAAATCCAAGGTCTCCTCTGAAGGCCGTCTTTTCCTGTTAGGTTTTTGTACAATGTTTGTAGCATAAACCCAGATTCTGACCCCTTACAGCTAAAGGCCATTGATGCTGCTTCTGGTAGAAAGGAAGAAAGAAGCATAGAACATCGGGGTAGCTTGTTTAAGTCTCTATTTAATGACAGTGTTGCATGAAGACATTCGTTGGTGTCACATGTACTTGTGATGGGTGTTATACATTCTTGACTCTTCAGGGAGTCGTGTTTTCACTGGAGATTTTCACCACAGAGGTAGTGGCTCTTTTTTCTGGTTTTATTTCAGAAGGATTTAATAAGCTGGTTATTAGTACTAGTGTAATTAGTTTCCTCTTCAATCAGGAAGATAAACAGTATCATTGCAGTGGGAGCAAGCAGGCAAGCGCCAAATACAGTGCAGGCAGAATTCACTAGCTTCTTAATTAAAACCCGTTTGGAGGGTGCAGAGAGCCATGGGGGCCTTGGTGAGCTGTGAATCACAGGGAAGAAAAGCAGGAACGGGAAGACTCAGGAAGCAGAACTAAAGCTTCAGTTACAAATAGTGAATCACAAAATAGGAACGATAGCAAGGCCTTTTAGTTCTTCTCCAGGAATGAAGAAATTAAATCTTCTCACTAATGTGCTTTAAAAAACACATCAGTACTCTTACCATTGTTAGTGTGTCCCAGCATCTGGAGTCCTTGGGAAAGCAGTATTTTTTCCAGAGTGGAAGTAGCAGAGGGGACTGTATTTGCCAGGCTCAGATCTATGGGCAAGAGGCCTCAGAGTCCTGTAAGATGCAACTGACCTCTCATCTATTTCAGAGGTTTCTACAGACACCTTCCACCACAACGACAGGCTGCTTTTCATTGTCCCATGTGCTGTACAAACAGATTGCAAAGCCTGTCCTTGCTCTTGGTGTTAGTTTATTCTTTGTAAAGCCAAAGGTGATGATATCTTTCAGTCCTCTCTTGAAGAAAGTTATGAAGGTTTGATTCATGGGTGGAAAATGCTTTAGTTGGTTATCTTCAAGCATAGATGTTTTATGGGAAAGGAAAACCTGCTGCAGAGGAGATGACCAGACATGACATTACCACTTTGCCAAGGGCAGTGGGGAAATAGATTTTCCCACAAGATATCTCTGAGTCTGGAGTGTTAGGAACAAGTGGCTTAAAATATCACTGGGATGAATGATGGGCTGCAGATAATTTCTCCCAGCAAGTACTTAATCTCTAGGAAATGACATCTGTGTTTTTTGGTGCAAGTTAGAAAACATATGAAGGACATAGGCCCTTTTTCAGCAGCGGTTTTTTCCCCATGACATTTGGAAGAATTTTTCATCTAGTAGTTTGGGTGAGTTGAGCTATAAGGCTTTGCATCTAGATTCAGAAATAGAATTTTCAAACAAGATACACATTATTGGAGATTATGATTTCATCCTCGGTTAATAATGAACACAAAATAAAATTATGGCACAATGTTAAGACATTATTCACATTCCACTTATTTTGAAGACTCACGTCAGCTTTTTGGTACAGGGCAAATATCACCTGTGGCAACTTCCAAATGCTTTAAAGGTTTGGTTTTGGTTTTTTTTTTGGGGGGGAGGGGGGTTGTCTATATGCATATTATTTTCTGTTTTGATTCAGCTCCCTACCCCTTAATTCACGAAGTCAAACAGCACCTTTCTGCTTTGCAGAACATATTGTAAATACATTTGAAAACTGATTGGTAGCTTGTTACAGTTTTTCCACCAAAGAAACCTCCTGACTTTACGCTATTCTTTGAATCTTTTAATTAATACCAGTCTGAGTTGATTCCCATCACTGAGTGAATTTGCTTGGCTAAAATTGGAGGGAGAAAAAAAAAAAAAAAAGAGCAGATAACATGTGCCTGAGACATCTTGATTTAGCATTTCCAATTTTCTAATTAAAAAAGGATTGGAAAGTTTCCTGTGCTTCTGTAAGAACTGTTTTTTTCCCTTGTGTATTACCTTATTAACGCACAAAGGTTCCCTAGCTGTGCATTCCAATGCTGAGAGAGAAGAGTGACTCTTAACACTTTGTTCTGAGAGTATATGCTAAAATCCTTCACTAAGCTGGGGCACATGTAGGCTTCCGTAGGATCACTCTTCATTTAAACTTACAGCTATGAACAGACTTTGAAGAGCCATGTTCAAATGTTATACAAGTCCACGGGCCAAATACAAATGTGGTTAGTGGTCTCTTCCAGGAATACAAGGTTTAGAATGGACACCTTTGGATCAAGGTGGGACTCCTGTTTCCATTTCAGAAAACAGCTGCGAGCATGTGTTATAGCTGCTTGACATAATCTCTTCCTGACATACAGCTGGAACACATTCTGCCAGCACAGTCCATCCCACAGGAAAATGCTTTGTTAGCAATATAAGAAAACCAGACAATAAAAGAAACCCTGCTTGGCAGCAATCTTTATCTATCCTAAAGCAGAAAATATGTGAATAGTCCACAAACTGCATAGAGAGAAAAGGAATGATATTGCTCTCCTGGTTGTGTTTTAACATCTTTAGAAAACAGCAGGTGACTAGAACTTCGGAGCCTGCCTCTGCATATGGCTATTGTAATGAGCTGGTTCTCCACATCCTACATTAATTTCTATCCAGACCTATTTCCATGTCATTTTATTCATCTTACCATATTTTATTTACAGTGATATTACAAAATATATTGTGAACTGAGTACAATTTGTAAGTACAGTGTGGATTCGGCAATGCCAGGGTCAGCGTGGTGAAATTATGCTGTTATGTGTCTTAAATTGTTTTCACCCATGAAATAGAGATATCCAGAGGATAAGGGATGTTGGAACCTACAGACCTCTCCAGAGTCTAATTCGGACACAGAGCAGGTCCAGCTAGGGACTTTCTTGGGCTTTTAGTCTGGCTTTTTCCAAAACACACAGTTTTATCTCGTTTACTGTTAATTTAAGTTAGGCACGATGTTATGCTGCACTCTCTCTTATGGAAAGACAGGAAAATCATATCTGAGGTGGTCCTTGGCTTCATAGCGTCCTGAAGTTTGGTGAGAAGAAGGGGACCTAACTGGGCTGACTTGTTCAGTTCACATCTGAAACGGACATGGCCACAGATGCCTCACCTGGCACGCTGTCTTCATGTTTCTGCATTCACAACACTAACTCTCCTCACCTAGTTTTGTCACTTCTCATGAGAGACTGGAGATGAAATGCTGGTGCCAGAAATTACTGCTGGGCTGGCTGATGGTAGATGGTAGTTGGTGTCCTGTTTGATCTGAACATATACCATGCAATATGAAGTATCACTTCTTTAGTTTCCTTCCAACTACTTTTTGGCTTGGGCTTCTGTTCAATTAATCCTATTTATTCATATTTACACTCATGTAGTGGTCCCACATGAGACTTATGCTCCCCTTCTTCCTTCTGCCCATTGCTTGTAGGCCCACATTGTTGCAGGGATTGTATTAGTAGGTGACAGAACCTTCTTAGCCCACTTGGGGACCTCTTAAAAGTTTTTTCTCAAGGCTTCAGCAGTTTAATACTGGGTAAGTCAGCTCGAGGTGAAGGCAAAGCTATTGCATGGAGTTGCCACGAGCTCTGTCTGGCTCCTATTGCGAAGCAGAAAAGGTGGTCTTGTCTTTGGTGAGAGTTTTATCGATGGCGTAACACGCAAGCCGGTAGCAGCAGTGACCTATTGCTACCTTCACATGGCTCTGTGATGGTCTGTGTTTAATGCACTCAAGGTTAGATGGCCGCAGGCAAGAATCAAGTGAGTGTGTCTTGATTTTTGCTTCCTTTTTAAACACAGTGTGAGGGTAGCTCTGAAAAGTGCCCTTGGGATTAGCATGCCAGAGTCCAAACATCACCTTGAACCTCCCACATGAAGGTCCTCATTACATCCCCACCAAAAGGTGCGTGGGCATGGCACTGTTGTAACACTGTAGGCCTCAGGAGCCCTCCAAGAGCTCGAGACCTCCCCATGGCTGCCCGTCTGTGTGCGTGAATGGCATCGGCTTTTTTTTTTCCCCTCGTTCTTAAAAATGCGGTTGCTGTTTTTGTTTTTAACAGTGGAGGATCTTGATGAAAGCCTTGCGAAATTCAATGTTGAAGGTGGTGTAAATAATTGGGTTGACAGCACTGTTGACGTATCCCAGCCACGTAAAGGCGCTGTACATTGCTGGGGGGATGCTGCAATCGCAGTGCATGTTCAGGATGTGAGTGATGAAGAATGGGAGCCAGCAGATGATGAAAACACCTGCAGGAAAAGGAAAGAGACAGATTGTGATTGCTGAAAGCTGGACAAGTTTTGAGACAATGAGAATGGTAAGGCTCTTCTGAGTATAAAGGGAAAAGGTTTCCCTGAAGAACAAGCCTTTTGTTCGTTAAGTCTCACAGTCTATATTCTGAGTATCCAGGTACTAAAGAACTTCTTTGTTGATGGAATTAGACCGGTTACATCAAAAAACCTGGCCTTCAGAGGTGCCAGTTTCTTGCTGAGCTATGCTACCTTTTGTGTTCTAGACAGCCCGTGAGCTGTCTTGCCCCTGCACCCAGTCGTCTTTTGGCAGTCCGGACACCCCACAGATGAACAGGCTTTCTGAGCCTTTTGTACAGCCCTGTGAGCTGTTCTGAGCTGGGAAGGGGGTAGCCTTCCTGTTGGCAGCCTCTTGCCTGCTTGCCTACATATCCCCAAAGTTACCCAGAGAAGTAATCTCTGGGGTGGCCTGGAAAAACAGTCTATGCTGGACGTTCAGACTGGGTACCATACCCCCAGGTAGCTATTGGTTTTCTGCAGACACACAAGAGAAGGCCACAGCCCGCTCTCACCGAGTACGATGGCCAGCATCTGAGTGGCTTTCTTTTCCTTCTGTTGTGACAGTTTCCTCCTGCTCACAGCCTTGAGAAAGGCCCTCGTCTTGCCATTGGGCATAGACTGAATCTCAAAGACCTTGGCTGTGTGAGGTGATTCTTTGGCATGTCCATTCTTCTCTACTTTCCCAGGGCTGTCCAAGGGTGCCTGCAGGGTTGAGTTAGTGCCCTGGTTAGAACGAACTGGCAAGACCAACTGATGGTTACTTGGTGCTGCTGGTTTGATGGTGGTTTTCTCCGGGGGACTGGTACTGGACACCATCTCCATTTCCATCTCTTCTATGTGACTTTCCACCTCCTGGACAAGAATCAAATGTCCAAAACACAAAGACAGATAAATATACAGAGAGGAGCAATGAATGTTCTTTACAGAGTGAAGCTGGACAATCAGTCCCTCTTCTCCCTCCCTACGTTATTGGTAGATGCTTGGAGAAAGGCCTGTAAAGTGTTTACAGATGAGAATACTTTTGGGTAGGCAGGCTCAACAGAACTGCAGTGAATTCGACTCTCCTTTATTGCATGAAGAGGCTAAGAAATGGGAGAGATGCTGTCTGCACTCCCCATAGATTTTATTTAGGTTTTCAGAATAGAAATAAATAAAAATGAAATCAACAAGCGAAACCCAACAAAGCCAATGCAGTCCAAGACTTAAAATAAATAACAGAGAGGAAAAGAAAATCAAAGACCCAGAATGTTAAAATGTCATGGCTTTTACAGCTGATCTTTAGGTGAGCTTAGTCTGGCTTTTTGAGCACTATGATCTTAAACCCCTTGCTTCACTCTAAGGAATGGGAAGAATATTTAAATTTTGAGATTGAACGGTAACCTTTGTTCTTAGTTTATTTTTCTCTCACCCTACATAAATTCATTTTGCATCCTGAGAGGGTAAAAGAGGAAAGCTAAATGCTCTGAAAAGCTACCACTTCTCTTTAACACTCACCACTTTGCGCTTATTAACTTGGAAACTCCCATTGGACTTCACAATAACTGTGCAGAGCTTGACGTCTTCTGGATGAGTGCATTTGTCCTAAGGGGCAAGCACCAGCTCAGAAGTTACACAGGCAAATAGTAATTGGGAAGGGAAGCTGGTAAGGGAGGCACGTGGAAATACAAGCACAGGGCATGAAGCAGGAATTAATGTGTGGCTAAGGTGCTCAGAATGATGGAAAACTACTCAGAAGAAGCAGTAATGGAGGCAAGTATCCCTCGTGCTTTTCACCAGAGGAGGGAAACCACAAAGATCTGCTTGTTTCAGTCTATCCCCGTCTCACTACCTCCTTTGCTTGACATGACACTGGCCTCTGAGGCACTGCAGTTTGGAGGTAGTGCCTCTGGGACTATACGTTCCTCTGGGTTGTTTTGCATGTGCTGCAAGAGCAGTGTTTTGACAAGCAGTCTCATACTTAACACGCTCAGCTGGACTCTGCTTATATAGTTATATATCTCATGCTTTGAGAGGCTGTTTTCACTGCAGAGCTACCATTACCAGCGATGTTGTTTGCGCCCCAGCCACGCAAACGATTTCCATTGAACTCCTTCGTCACAACAGCAACACTGACTCGGAAAATAGTGTAGCCTGGGTACCCCAACCCAAACTCAACAGAGCCAGAGGAAATGCAGTCTGGTTAATGAAGCAGCTCCTAACGCAGACCTGCCGATGAAACGTTCCCTGAGATCCAGGGAGGCCTGTGAAACACCAGCCAGTGACCTGGTAATCCAAAGTGTGCAGCTGGGACTCCAGAACGGCACAGGACACAGCATTCACCTTTGTCATCCAGTATTTCACCTAGTCCAGCCAGTGTCATTCGGGGAAAGGAGGAAGTGCATTGAGAAATGAAGCGGAGCAGGAAGGGGAAAGGACAGAGGCTGCGGAGAGCAGGGCAGGGGTTTAGGTACCTTCAGTGGAGCTTGCACGTCTGAGTCCAGGCCGTGGCTGCTGCGCTTGGTGTTGACACGCTTCCTGCGCTTCCGGAGCACTATGTAAATCTGCACGTACACCAGCAGGGTGACAATGAAGGGAACGTAGAAGGAGACGATAGAGGAATACACAACAAAGGCAGGATTGGCAATGATGCACTCATTCTCATCTGGAAGACAGAAAGTTTCAGGCTCGTTGTCCCTACTGCTAGGAGCTAGCACCAGCTTTCTCTTCTCGCTCCCTCTTTCAGGAGGTGCAGAGATACCCAGAGAGTAAAGGACTTGGGTTCTAGGGAGGAACACCATGTCA
>NW_010332258.1:36314-54365 GCF_000700745.2 Antrostomus carolinensis
TAGGGAGTCACATACAGACCCAAAGTCTCTGGCTATTGCTTGCCTGATAACTAAAAGTCTGCCCGTCTCATGCTGTATACAACGCAGTCTTCCTACGAAACTGATGGCTGAACAGCCGAGCCTTTTCTTTCCTGTTCAGTGAAGCCGTTTGTCCTGTGACTTTCCCTTTTGCATGCTTTAATATAAGAGGGATTTTGACTTTGTAGTGGACAAATGTTAATATAACGTTGACCAGTGTTGTGTAAACTTCTACATAACCTCAGTTCTGGTGGGTCTAAAACACTGGTCTGGAGCAGCAAGAGATGAAACAGATCCAGAAGCAGGATGCCTGAAACGGGCATGGATGCAACCCAGTAAATCTAAAACATGATCCCCAGGTTTATTCCTGACTTGAAAGAAAAGACTATCTGGGGACCCAGCAAAGCCAGGCAGTTGCCAATAGCCAGCTGCAGGTGGCATGACACTCACCTGTGTTGTTGAGGCCGAAGAGGAGCGGGCAGGAGATGGCAAATGAAAGCACCCAGACCACAGCAATCATGACCGTGACCCTGCGCTTCGAGCTGTAGCGGGTATTGTACAGCATTGGCATTGCTACTGCTGTGTACCTGCAGCGTGGAGATACAAACCCAGTTTATTGATACTCTGCCAGCGCTGACAAACTTGGTGGGAAATTACACCTAGCTACTCTGTCTGAAATCCTGGTCCAGCAAGAGAATGTAGGGCAAGTCAGATTTCACGGATCTCCAAGATGTCTACGTTCCCTGCTTTGGAAAGCATGAGGCTGGGCCCAGCTTAACATAGCACTTTTCTTCCACTCTCTCTGAGCTACTCCTTCCCACTGATGTCTGCTCCATCCTTCAAGTATACAACCAGAAATACTGAACTAATGGGGAGATACATGGACAATTCCACTTATGAACAGTGTTTCTGTGTCTGCTTCTAGTGGAATCCCTGTTCAGACCTCATTTAGGTCCTCTATGTTGCTCTTCAAAAGACGTCAACAGCACTAGCTCTCACCGTTTTCAAGTCTCTGAGTCACAGGTAAAATTAGACCATGTAAAGATGGTTGTGACTTGCTACTGTGGATTTGACACGACTTGCTGCTATGGAGCCCTCACCTGTCAATGCTGATGGCACAGAGGTTGAGGATGCTGGCAGTACACATCATAACATCAAGGGTTACAAAAATATCACAGTGGATCCGACTAAACCTCCACTCACCAACCACCTGCAAAGAGAGAGAATAAGGTCAGTAAAAGAATCCACTAAGGATATGCAATTGTGAGGGTCTAAAGGGGGAATTTTGCACAAAGATATAGATGTTTGCTGGTAGCTGAGGTTCTGCTGGTTCCAGAGGGATAAAAATTCTATCTACAGAAGTTCCATCTGAATCGGGTCACACGCAATCAGTCACACACTGTGTCAAGCAGCATTGTTTGCCACTGAGTGCCTTTGAGGACTTTGTCCTGTCTAGTCTAAAGGTCTCAGATGATTACACGGCCACAAAGGAAGTACTCTGCTCCATCCAAACCATTCTTCAGAGTGTTCCTCCGAGGGCTGGTGTGATTTTGTCCATCCTGATTCCATGCTGTTACTCTGTATTGAGTTGGGCAGCCTGAACAGCAAACACAAACCTGGGCTCATATTCCCATGACATCAGGGAGTGCAAGGCTCCTCAAAGTCACAGTGAACTATGTAGGTCTCTGGAGCATTGCAAAGAAGTATTAGGAAGGAAATATATTAATTTTATACCTGAGCACCTCAAATTGTAGTTGCAGCTTTTTACTAGACACTTTTTTGCAGTTATACCTAGCAAAGATTAACAGTAAAGAAGCAGGAGCTTTTCAGAATTTCTTAGTTTAAAAAACTTGGGGTAGAAATTCCTCTTTTTTTTTTTTTTGTGAACGAAATGAATTTAATTCAGAGTGAAAATTCTTTGTCACATTGCCTATTGTGATAAAGATAAAGAACTAATGATAACACTTTCAGTTACCAGTAGCCTTTTTCTCCTCACTTATCTTGCTATTGAAACTGAACTTTAACAAATAAGTTTAATAGCAATTATTAGGACTGCTGTATTTGACATGTGATGAAAAAAGTATATTTCCCTCTAATAAAAATAGAGTCCTACTGCATTTGAAAATAGAATGAATAAGATATCTATTCTTCAGTTATTTCTGCTCTGATATACATAACCATAGGCAGCATAAAGAAGGAAGAGAGAATGACTGCATTGAAGCCTGAGTGACAGATGAATACTCGGTGATTAAAAAAGCAGTTGAGAGACAGTTACATTGGTAACTTTAACGAGAATTTGCCCAAAGGCAAAGGTTTCCAGCCACATAGAAACCTCTGTGAAATCAGTTTCCTGAATGTGTAGTTTTGAGTTTGTGGGAGATGCTGTAAACTGCAGCAGTTCTTTCTCTTAGTGCTTTCATTTATGTAGGAGAAACCTCACCAGTTTGGAGGTAGAAGATTTGCTTGCATCGAGGCTGATTTTCATAAGGAATTCTTTTTGACATTTGTTTTTGTCCAAACTCGTGACACAAAGCCTAAAAAACCAATGAAGATATTTACAGAACAAAGGGTTCTGCCCAGTTTTGATTTCAGATTGCAGACCCAGAGAGGGACCAGAGTGTGCCTAACCCATGTCAGTCCAACGGCTCCTTCTCTGTCAGCAAGTATTTGTCAGGCTTTGTTTGTCGCCTCAAGCTAGCGGTAGGTCTAGTGGAGTGTGGATAAGAGCAGAAATGGTAAAAGTAAGTTTCAAAAAATATATCTATTGCTGAGATGTAGAGTCCCGATTGTCCTACTTGGTAGACTAGTGAAGCAGAGCTTCCTGACCAACTCCACTCACGGATGAGCCCAGAAAGGGGAAAACCTCCTACATCATTTGTGCTTTATTCTTCCACATTAAAATAAGAAGCGTCCGAGAGAGTTATAGCTGGGCCAAAGAGAGCAAGAGCTTCTCACAGCAAAAGCCTCTGCTTAAAATGGGTTATGACAAAGGAGGAATACAATAGAAGAGCATAACTGGTTCCAGAGACATTGACTACAATCACAATCAGCTTCTGGTCATGTTAATAAGCTTTAGCAGATGCATGATGCTTTACATTTTTTAAATGCCATGAAAACAATAATTAACTGGAGTGATAATTAGTATTGTGGTTTCTCAACAGCCTATGCCATGTCAGTGGATTTGGTTTGCTTTGCATTAATACTTAATGGGCTAATTGATTACGGCTTCTTCCCCTGCTCTCCTCTGTTTCATCATTTTCTCCCCCAAATAAGTGCCTGAAAATTAATTGTAAACTCAATATAGTTTCAGCCTTATGCTTTCTCACCACCATTTGTTCTCTCTTGGTTGTGATTGGTATCAGCATGCCAGCTCTCAGCTGACTGGAGAACACGGGCATCACAGCAAAGGGGGGCAAGGGAGGAGGGCTGTGCATCTTCTCTTATTCTTTCCTCTAGAGATATGTTTCTTTCAGGCTACTCTACTGTTTCAAGAGTCATTTGCCATCAAATAAACAGGTGGCAGTCTTGGGAGTACTTGGCTTTCACTGACCACAGTGCCACTCAAATATAACTCTGGATGCAGAAGCATATAGTTCTTTCATATCAAAATGACGTGATAAAAGCAGCAACGTGAAAAGTAGCTCACTTGTCATTGTGTTTCTCTCATATATTGTGACATAAAAGCTCTGGATTCACCTCCTACTTCTGCAGTTGCCTGCTCTACTTACTACCATAGTCTTTCAGAAGTAGGGTTTTGATTATTGTTTGATGCAGTTTATTAGTGTGACACCCGTGATGTTGTTGCAGACTCATTCTTATGCTTGGGAACTAACCATTCACGTATGCAGTTTTGAAAACAAAATTGGGGTCCTTTCACTCTTGACTCCTCTGTTTAAAGGCCAGATTTTCAATGCGATCAGATTGTAATTTAGCCCTCTGAAGAACTGTGTCTTTTCAAGTCAGCCTGTCATCTGCTATCATGTCCATTTCTTGGAAAAAAACTGACCAGCTCTTAGGAAATTTAAAACACTGTTGTTTTTGGGAATTAAGGAGGTCTTGAAATAGCTGATGTTGAGGCTCCTAAACCTTCCCTCTCTCTACCCATTCACCAGAAACATTCAGTACTGCAAAAGAAAGCTGCGTCACCTACCTCCAGGTAGACCACCCAAGGCATGACCAGAGTTGCTACCAAGAGATCTGCCACTGCCAAACTCACAATCAGGTAATTAGTGGTAGTCTGAAGGGCTTTTTCCCTGGACACAGCCATACACACCAGCACATTGCCAAAAACAATGACAAAGATGAGGAGGGTGAGCAGCACGGCGTAGTAGTTGTACTGAGTCTTCTGGTCTGCATTGGACTCGTTGAGTGGCTTGCTCCAGTTCCTGTCACCGATGTCACCGTTGTACCAAGAGAGGTTTAGGGCATCCATGGAGGTAAAAGTGCCAGGTTCCAGCTCTGCCTTGACACAAAGCTGTTGAAAAGACAGTCAAAGGCCAACATGTAAAATAAAAACAAAACAATCACGCATGTTTGGGATTCTCTGGAGCCTGTTCCCCCTACCCTGAATTTCTGTGTGCAAATGGCTGACTGACTGGAAATGCAACAAAGACCCAGACTGGTGGCTGAACTGATGGTCTGGTACCTAGGCAGGGATTCAAGAAGTTAATGTCTATTTCCAGTTCATCTCCCAGCTTTCTGTGGCCAGGGATTTCAGTTGTTCTGTGCTACAGCCAATTTAGTCAGAGTGCCTGGGATTTTTGTGTCTGCTCCCCTGACAGTCCCTAACCACTACCTGCTCCATGATAGGTGTGCACAGTTCAGGCCAGATGTGCAGTGACCCACTTTGTTAATTTTTTGTGTGCTTCATGGGGCTTTGGGCTGTGTTTGTTGGGGGTTTTTTCTTCTTTTTCTTTGCTTTTCCTTTTTTTTTTTTTTTTTTCCAGTAGAGAAATGAATAAATAGATAAAATTATGAACCAAATTGTGATGATAATGAAACTTGACAGTAGCAGTTTTGAAGTCAGGGCTGGACTGTGCCTGCCTCCTGCCATTCCTCCAGTGATGTTGCAGTGCAAAGGGGAAAATGGTGGGGTCGTGACTGGGTGCCATCCCACAACCCAGCCTCTGTAGCTACTGGTACTGGGAAGACAGGTCTCCTGGGAGTGCTGTGGCATCCTGGCAAACCATCATTTCTTCCCTGGCCAATGGCCACGTGCTGTGCACTCTTTCAAAGGTAACATACAAGCAAATCATGGTTTTTGCTGGATAATTCCCTAGAACCTAGGGAATGTAGGTTTATGTTTGTTTTATCCAGACATAGAAAACTGCAGGTGTCTTTTATATTTAGGTGTTTGTGTTTGTTTTATGCAGGTGTAGCAAAGACAACTACAAGTGTCTCTAGTCTTTTGGACTTCCATCTCCCAGGGCTGCCTCTGTGCTCTGCTTCCTTAGCTGAGCCACTTTTGGCACACAGTAAGAGAGCTGTCACTGGGAGGCCTTCCTTTGGTTTCCACTGGTTATGGATCGAGTCCCAGGCTTACAGGCATTTTTTGTGATCAAATGAAAATGAACTCAACAGAGATGATGAAACAATACTCTAAAGAAATGTTGCTGTCTGGATATAGAGGTTTATGAGGTATCAGCTGCAAATGCAGACAGCAAAAGCTGAGCCAGGTGTATAAACAAAGCTGAAGTGTGGGATGTGGCATGTGAAGGGAAGGTCGTGGTTTATGCTCTGATGATACACTACAGTAGAACTGCTGTCTCTTAGGTTGTATTTTTGTATAGTGCAGGCTGGTGAAGGCTCATAAATGTCCATGAGGTTATATGGATTTTATGCTAGCAGTTGATGCAAAGCAGTGATATCAGGAGTCTGCACGCCCTTGGATTGTTGGCATCTAACTGCACATATGTCTACGTTGTAAGAAAGTGGCTAAAATTAAGCTACATCATGCTGACAGAGCTTGGTAGCAGGTGCCTGCTTTGGGGTCTTTATCTGGTGCCAGCATATGAAAACCAGAAATTCCATGTTTGCAATGAAACTGCAGTACATTCGGCCACTGGCTCTGGCATACTGGAAAGACCTTTTCCTGGCTGTGTGTTGAGGCTCTCTGGCTCTCATTTGGGTGGGCTCACTTAAGATCTCCCAGGGTAGGGTTTGTGGAGCGGGTGCTCGTGATGGTTGGCACCATCTTCTGAGTATTTCCACACCACATGAGCAGTATTGTCTAAAATATGAGTATTGCCTCAGTCTGCAAATCATCCCTGTCTTCTGCATAATGGAGCCTGTAGTACAGGCAGAACTGCACATGCTTAGGTCTGACTGGCATGCACCCGAGTCCGCCTTTCAGAGAACCACAAAGGTCACGAGGAGAGGAGCACTGAGCTGAATTTCACTGTTGGAGCTTCCCTGAGCTCACCAGAACAGCTAGTGCCAGATGCTCCAAGGACAAGCAAGTGGAGTAGTCTGATCATAATGACACAGCTCTGGCACGCAGCAGAGGCAGGCAAATGCTAACATGGAGTCATAGCTGTGCCTAACATAGTCAGAGCTGTATGTCACCTCATTGAGTGAGGTGACATACAGCTCTGTCCCATTTGTTGAGACAGAACTTTGTCGACCGGTAAATTAACATAGTGAGGCCAGCAAAACCAGAGTTGTCATAGCCAGACTGCCAGCCCCAGCTGCAGAGGGTCTCTGGAGTGGCATTAATCCATCTTGATCACTTCAGCCCCTTGCTAGGTTTGCTTGTGTGTTTAAAAGCAAAGTATCCAGATTGTACCTGGGTATGAAGTAGCCGCTACCTCGAGAAATGATGGCACATCAGAGAGCACGATCAAAGAGTAAAGTTAAGAGCCCTTTAAAAGCAACTGGAGATTTAGATGACTTTGGTTCTGGGGTTCCTGGTTTGAGAGATCTTGAAGGGACCTCATCGACTGCTCAGCGCTTCCTGAAATCAAGTATTGCACGTTTCTCAAGCTGTATCTCC
This sequence comes from Antrostomus carolinensis, assembly GCF_000700745.2. NCBI lineage: Eukaryota > Metazoa > Chordata > Aves > Caprimulgiformes > Caprimulgidae > Antrostomus > Antrostomus carolinensis. Next base: position 43,324 of record NW_010332258.1, read on the forward strand.
AGAAAGACCACTGTGATTTGAAAATCTGGTCATGATCTTAGACATCCTAAAACAGGCCATTTAATTTTCTTAATAGAAGGCAAAGTGAATTCAATTTATAAAACCACGTAAGTGATCAAAATAGCAAAACATTTGCAAATATCAAATTCACCTGGGAACAATGGTTTCTTTATGTTTCACTGAGCTTTTGTGTGCTTTTCTCATTCAAAGAACAATTTGTATAATAATCCTTGGAAATTTGTTGCATAGGGGTCCTTAATAGCTGATAATTCAAAAAGTGTCTGTCTGACAGTGCTATCAGCAGCACTTGATAGCTCTACAAATGTCTTCTTAGAAACTGTCAAAGTGTCAGAAATTAATTAAATGTTAGCTTATGTGACTCAGAGTGAAGGGGAAAAATCAATGCTAAATGCAGCAGCAGTTTTTTTCTTTTCTCCCGTTGCCTTTTGGTAATGCACAAGTATCTAGAGAAGGCAGAAACATGCATAAAATGCAGGATGGGAGGAAAAAAAAAACCAAACAAAGAACAAAAAAACAAAACCAGGAACATAAATATACCTTAAAAGTATAAAAGGAGTGGAATGATTTGATATGTGCAGGATCAGCCCCTCGGTCCTATTCCAGCTCCTCTGAGCTCTGACTGCAGTTCACAAAACAGGATTGTGTTTCACAGAGAACAGGACAGAGACGAGGGTGAGTTGTGTGCACAGTCATCCCAGCCCTGCGTGCTTTGCAGGTCAGCAGCAGAGCTGCAGGAACCATGTACAGCTAATCCCTCATGTGCATCTTTTGGGCTTTTGTTTGATGAGGTTTAGCTAGAGAAGGCCTTGGATAAAGTGAGCAAAAACTCTCTTCCATTTCCTTCTGCAGCTTCTGCCAGATTTATTTTTTTCATTCAGTAGAACTTTTTTGACAGCAATAGCTTTTGTCTTTTCATGCAGCTGGTCATCATAAGGAGAGTTAAAGGTTATGTTTGAACATTGTACAAAATGAAAAGGTTTGGTGTTTCTATTGTAAAAAAAAAAAAAAGTTTTAATTTGGGAAAAGGAAACACAAAAAAAAGTTCCAAATATTTTGCATGAAATAAGGAAACTAAAACACAGTGTAATTTGTGATCATGCGATTAAAGGCTGTATCTAGTACATATTCATATGGTACAAAACTACAGTTACATGGATAATTCTGGTAATTCCTAACTTCTGAGAATTTGAATTTTCAGTCCTAAAAATAATCTTAATTTCTCAAGATACGGAACTGGCATCATTTGGAAGCAATGTGGTGGCCATTAGAGTGTCTTTTGAGTCTTTCAGTATTGCTTTAAGGAGCAGTTGTTATTTTATTGCTGACAAGTTGGTAGTAGCGAAGCAGGAAGCACTTTAAAAAGCTGACTAGAAAAGAGAGTGCTTTTTACTTTGTTTGTCCAGGCACCTGCATTTTCACATGGAGGCAGAGGGAAGGGATCATAAATACAGAGAAAAGGTAGCACGGATGGCACCTCGATACGCACTGTCCTTGTGGAGTTTCAGGGTCCCTGGACGCTCCTGCCAGAGGCAAAAAGGAGTCTCAGTTTTAGCTGAGACTTGGGATGCAGATGTGGGTAGAGTCCTGAAATGGAGCCAATTCCTTTGTGAATTAACTGCAGTAAAGCCACTTTAATTCCTCTACACGGTCCCCACAGATTTTTAGTATGGCTGAGCTAATCCAGATATGGATTTACTGAGAGGTCAAGGGCAGGACAGAGCAGCAAGGTTGCAGCCTGGTGTTTGATGGCAGCAGTGCAGCAGCGTGCCCGCATCACACGGCATCTCTGCCACCTCCCCTGCTGCCGGACCAGGCGTGCACCCGCATCTGTGCCAGTTCCTTTTCCATTAACTTCCTCCAGTGCCCCTGTTCAAGCGTGCCCTAACTGGGAAGCACTCTGCCATCCAGAGGAAAACAGCCTCTCTCAACAAGTTCCCATGCTTTCCAGATGTCTTCCAGCATCTGGAAGCAACCTGTTTGGCTGCTACTCCCTGTTGGAAACAGCAGGGAAAAGAAAGGGAGCCAGGACAGAGGCTGTAAATGCAGAGCCAGAGTTTTTCTCTCCTTTGTAGTTAACTCCTCATTCTTCTCAGAGAGCAAACGGAAAAATACGTTTGTGTGCAACGCCGATATTTCTTCTTGGCTCCTTATGATTGATCATCTAATTACATTTGTGGCAAACAAGCACGACATCTCCCTGGCAAATGTGTAAGGTTCACAACTGGTAGCAACAAACCATTTGTCTTTCTGGTACAATCTGAAATATGAAATGTGTATTAAGCAGAGAAGCAGAGTTTGCTCTGTCATATAGAGGTAGGTGCACCAGGCAGCTCACTGGGAAGCAGCAGATAAAAGGCTCCAGCAGAAACTCATACCTACAGCTTGTCTGTGCCTGAGTAGTATCCTGGGTTTGCCCTCTGCTTTTCTTAGTTCTGTGCTTAGTTCTGCTCCAGTGCAAACATCTTTTTTCTCTCACAAATAGCAAAGGTGTAACACACTTTTTGGTCTTTACTCTGCTTGCAAAAACCCTCAGGTACAAACTATTCAGAGCCCTGATCCTGAGCTAGTATCGATGTCTAGCAGACACCGCAATGTGTGTAATTGCAGAATCTGGTTTCTATTTGGAAAAGATTTGTAGCTTTCGGAGCTAATCTGGACCTGGCTGCCAAGACATACAGTCAGCCTTTGCTTCCTTATAAAACAGTAGGAAATTCCCTAAGGCTTTGCCCCAGATGTAACTCATTTCAGGTGAAGTTTGGAGTTCAGGCTGGCAGAGGTAGGCACAGGAGCTGAGGCATGCAGCAGCAGGAGCTGCTCACCACCGCGATGCCTGAGCAAGGGCTGTGTCACACCTCCCCTGGGGGCTCCAGGCGCTGAGCAGCACAGCGAGGTCTGGGGGGGTTGTTGGTTCAGCGTGCTTTTGGGGGGCAGGCTCTCCTGTGAACTCCAGACACAGTCATGCTGCATGGCTTGGGACTCCTGGTTGCCAGGGCACCTCAGTGACTGAACTCTATGTAGACTTAACAGGAAAACAGCAACAAAAGCCACCAGCAACAATACCCTGATGGCAGATGCTTCCACAGCAGCCTCAGAACAGTCTCTACCTCGCTTTCCCAAGGTATTTCTTGCAAGCAGTTCTTGCCAGATTGCCAATTTCTCTCTGATTGCTGCTACCCAGACGTGTACCCATCAAGTTACTGGAAGTCTAGCCTAGAACTATGTGAGAAAGGTTGTTTAGAGACAGATTTGCTCCAAAGGCATTTCTGTTTCACAGAAATCAAAGTCTAAGTGAAATTTGCATAGTGCAGTGCCTCCTGAGTATTGTGATTTTCCTATGAAGTTTCAGGTTCAATGGGCCACAGGAAAGCTGTCAAAATGACATCCTGTCTGTCTTGAAGATACTTCTTGCTGTTTACTGGACTCCACTGAAAAGGCAACTGAGGCATTTCAGTCAAGGCAAGTAACATATTCTTTTGGAGTAGGAAGGTGGAGGGAGAGAAAGAGAAGGGGTGAGTGTGTTTGAGGAGTGGTTATTTTTCCACGTTCTGGAGCAGTGTGCAAGGGAAAGCAGCTTCTGGAGTAGTTTCACTGTTTCTTGCATGTAAGCCTGGAATTGATAACCCACGCTTATGAATTCTTGGTCACTGTAAACTGGAGAGCAAGGAAGCTGTGTAACAGGTTAGCAGTAAGGACCTCTTCCCATCCAGTTCTACACAGGGCACAGTGTCCACAGACATTGGGAAGGAAGAGGAAAGGTCAGGAATTGGGAAAATATTGCAAATTCTGTTTCAACCTGAGAACCATAGTACCCACTGCCACTGCTAATGCTGGTGCAAAATCCCAGCCACCTGCCTTGGCATCTGACACTCCAGGATCAGCTGATACACTGAACACAACAAATAAGGTCCCAGTGGCTTTAAATACTGAGTAGGACATGCAAATACAGCAGGGATTGGATAGTCATGACTGATGAGATCCTGGCAGTAATTGTATTTGAAGCAGTTTTGAGCACAGCCTGCATCTCTTCAGAAGGCAATACTGGGCAGACTTAACTTTCTACCCACTTTGTGCTTTCTTAGCAATAAGTCTCTAATAACAAGTGGAATACACAAGCAGTAGGTTTAGCTACCTCTGCACCTAGCAGTACAGAAATTAGAGACAGAGATCCTGGCAAGGCTGGGGTTTTTTGGGTTAGTTTTGTTGGGGGTTTTTTTCTGGGGGGGGGTTGAATTCTAACCTCAGCACCAGGCAACCTTCATATCTATCCAATACAACAGTTCTTTCCATCGGCTCCTTGCAAAAGCCTCTTGAAAAGCTTCCCCCTCTCCTGCCTTCCTCCATGGCTCCCCAATCTTCAGATCCTTTGTTATTCAAAATAGAAGTGCAAGGCATTTTAACCACAGTTATTGCTCACTTCTGATTCAGAAACATTGCTGCATTTCACTTGGTCTTGCGTAATATCTAATTGGATCTTCCTACTAGAAAGTGTGCGTACGTGCCCCCAGAGTGTGTTGTAAAGCACCTAATCTAAGCACTTCCTGCTGTAAGTGCTCAGAAGTGCTGTTAGCATGGGGTTTGTATATAATACACTCCTGCCACACAGGCCTTTGACTCACCAACTTGAACCGTTCTCGCTGATGCCACAATATTTTGTATTCACAGTGCTCTACTTCTCAGTAATTGCATTCTTCAGAGCTCTCTGCACTAATTCTGTAATGTGAATCACCGCCTCCCTAAGAGCAGCACTGGGACAGAGGGTGAAGAGAACCACAGCAGCCTGAGCTCCTCTCTCTGGAACAGAGTTTCCTTCCTGTAGGAGCAGGTGACAGGATGATCTTCTGATAACTCTGTAGCTCAAGAACTGCAAGGCTAATGCCTGGTTTTAATGCAGATGCTTTGATGCTTTTGACTTTGAGAGAATTCACTTGATTTCTCAGTTCTCCATTTGATGGCCACTGTCAGAGATGCGTTTTCTGACGAGAAGGATGTCGGTTGTTATTAAGCATTGCACTACGTACAGACCTAACATCCTGTTCTGTACAAAAACCCATTTTTTCTTAATTCTTTTATATGTCTCCTAATGCCAAATCTCTGACTAGATCCGAGCCTCTGACTAATCTAATAAATTCCCAGCCTTATGATACTGGTGTTCTATCCTCTTTTAGAATTTGTTATGTGTTTGAGATCATCCACCAATGCCTGCAACTAACTCTTAATCAGCAGTAGAGCTAATTGTATTATTTGTGAGGAATTGAAAAGGTTGCATCTCTTCGCTCCCCATCCCCAGTACTTATGTATACATGCAGCTGAAATGTGAACAAAATATTTACTTTTAAGGGCTGGTTAAAACGTGGCAAATGTTTAAGGAATTTTTTTTAATTATTTGGGTTTATCTGTTTAATATTCACTGTACATTTTGATGCTTGGTGTTTGAAGTATATAACTTAATTTGATTACAGAAATAGATTGTGTTAATTCCTTAGTTGAACAAATCTTTTTTTCTCACTCCAGTCAGGCTTCCTATGTTTCTGCAGCACCTAGCACGAGGATATATCAGCTCTGAGTCGTTCAGCTGTACTTTATTAAAAGTACATAATAATAATTCAGAGTGAGGAGGCCAAATATTTGCCTTCCACTTATGTCATCCAACATTCATTTAACATCTGCTCTTTTCATTGCCACTCCTATCGCTAAGCTTGTTTGCAAAAATATTTGCCAAAAGAAGTGAATTCCAGAGGAAAGGAGAGTTCTTTTTTTCCCTTCCCTTCCCCCTCTTTTTCTTAGGTGTTGTGGGTGTTTGCCCCAAACTATATATGACTAATATTTGCCACGAAGTCCCTTTTAATAGATTCTTTGTAGATGATTCGTTGAAGATGTGTCAATCAGCACAACATTCACACGACTCCTTCTTGCTCTGAGTACCACTTCACCTCAAGAAAATATTAGCTGAGTTACTGCCCTGTCCCTCATGGCAAATGAGTACAAATACAGGCTACCAGCAGCAGAGGGGAGGCGAGGAGACTCTGTGTATTCCTCCTGTACAGATCAGCCAGTGCTCCTCGAATTTCAAATCCTGATGATCTTTAATCATATAATCCCTGGCCCAAATCAGCTCCACTGTTCAGCTTAAATCCCATCTCTCATCTTTGCAACCAAAATGTGAGTAGAAGGAGGACATGTCTCTAGTTCTGGACCTGTCCTTTTACATCTCCTCCCACTGAGTGGGCATTCAGCCATAGAGGAATTGGGCTGGATCATCAGCTTCTGTAAATCAGCATCTGTTGTTGTGGCCGTAGTGCTGGAAAGGACTTGGAGAGTCCTGTGGTTCCTGTTCTGCACCATGGCCATTCCGTGACAAGTGCTTGAACTTCTTGATCTAGCGTTCTTCAGTGTCTTCCAGATATGCAAAATGGTTCACTACTGTTTATAAATGCAATATGTATTACCTTTGCAATTTGTCTTTCCATTCTAATGCTACTGCATCATTGTGTCCTCTCTTTGTTCGATTTAGTCTACTCGTGGGGGCAGAAATTCACTATGCAGCAGGTCTTTGTCACTGTTCCTTGTGATACAAAAGCTCATGTTCTCAGAAGAATTATTACTCCTAGGCATGATTTTATTCCCAATGGGAGTTTTGTCATGATTTCTACTGGATTTGGCCCTCTGCCTCTGTAGCAGAAGTAGCATATGTATTTGGATCTCAAGCAGACATGTGAAAAAGTGTCAGACAAAAAAAGCAGAGTGTGTAGATCTTAAATTTTGCAGAGACTTTTCAATGTGCCATTTGAACCCCGACAAAACCTGTTTCCTGGTGCCATTCACATTTCAGAGGCTGGGGAAATTTGCAGGCAGTTCTTCCTGTGATGATGATGCAGTGACTCCTCGCTCACACCCCTCTTTTCCTTGGGGCAACCGAGGACAGCCACTCCCCTCTGAACATACAGCAGGGAAGCAGACTAAAAAGGAGCCAGGCATCTTTCCCCACCAGCCTTTTGGCTGAGCTGATGAAAGATGCAATGTGACAAGAAGTGTCATCCGTGATCAGATAACCCTGTACGATGTCGATGTCGCCCCCGCCTGACTCGCCGTCAGTTCCCTCGTTGGCATCGCGAGAGTCAAGCACTCCCCAGTGCTCCTGCTGTGCCAGTCCAGCATCTGCACCAGCTAAGTGATGTCAAGGTTTTTATCCTGGTTTCCTAAAGAAAGATGCTCGTCGGGTTACATGCCGGTAGGGGGGAAGAGGATGTTGTTTGGAGGGTGTATTTTTTTCTGCCTGGCCTTTGGAACTGTTTGGCTGGTGTCAAACTAGCTTCCTAAGAACAGAGAGGTCTCACACTTCATGTGAAGTTCTCCTACAGTTTCTGTCATTTGATAGTGGAAGGAGAAGATAGCCATCTTGTCATGTCTCTTCAAAGACCTCAGAGGATCTGTACGGGTGATTCAACCCACAGGAAAGCAGAGGTTTTGCTTCTGTCATGTGTGGAACAACTTGTTTTCTAGCTGAATGCGTGGCTGTTTTGCTTTGTCGTGAGCCAAGATGTCAGAAAAGAGGTTTAAGATTTTACCTGTCCTGCTTGTTTTCACGAGGCAGAAGGCACTAAACTGAGTGTCTCCCATAGGCCTTCATTAAACTTTAGGCAGGCTCATTAGCATTCTGAAGTCTAACTACAGCACATATGTGGATCACAGTGTGAGAATAGGCTGGCCTCCCAGGTATCCAGCCTGTTGCTAGAATATCGCTTGCTCAGTTGCTGGATTTGGGCCGATTCTTTGGTGGAGGAGCAGCTTTTGTTAATCTGAAAGCTGGTAGAAACCTTGAAAAGATGTATTTTTACCCCGTACTCTGCGTGACAAATCCCTAGCCAAGGGAAACTGTTATTCAAAGCTTCGGTGCTTAAGAGATGTTCAATTTTTCTGAATTATTTGACTGACTCATTTCAGTTTCAAGGTGGCAGAAAAGTCTGCTTGGTCAGAGGAGAGAGCTGCTGTATGTGGGAGCAGGTTACAAGAGGCCAGCACAGACTAGCTGGTTATGTTTGGATTAGTAGCCTGTGTAAATTCTGCCACGGCCTTTGCTGCATGAACACTACTCCTAGTTTTAAACACAGAAGGGGCTCTGGGAGGGTGCTGCAAATCTCAAGGCAAGGGATGAGTGAAACACTGTGCTCCTGTCTCATGGTTTGCAGCGGAGTGGAGCCACTCTGGTGAGGCCAGCTGACAACCAGGGCTTCTGCCTGTGTTTCTCTAACTCTTTGCCCTGCAATCACTGCACACACTCAGCAGCTGCTCTTGTAAGTTTTACCTCTCGACTTTTACTCTGTTAGCAAAACTTTCAACCTGCTGCGAGGCATTAGTACACAAAACCTTTAGTTTACAAAACGCAGCCATTTTGCCATGAAAAGTTTATAAACTAAATCCCCCAAACAAGCAACAGGAGAGGACAAGAAAGGAAATGTTACTGTCGCTGTTTGTATTGCAGAGATACCCAGGCCCTTGGGAGCCCTCCAGCTTCCCTCTGTGCAAGCGCTGAGCAGTTTACAACACAAGTAGCGGCTCGGCTCGTCCGCAGAATCCATCAGCCCCGGCACCCTTGGCCTGTAGCCCCATAACCCTCAGGTTTAGTGGCTGAGAACACGTGGAAGTGGTGAACAGAGTATCTGTGAATATTGTTTGCACTGGCAGCTCCTCCAGTGGAATTTATCTGGGCTCAGTCATCGGGTATAGTCAAAAAAAGCCTGCAACTGTGAAAGCCGTAAAGAGGTATGAGCTCTGGTGACAGGACCCCTATCCTACAGTGTGCACATCTAGCACCTAATACAGTGGATACTTCATTTTCTCGGAGGCTTTTAAGTGCAGCCACTGCATATCACATCCCTAATGAATCCAATTCATAAATCCAGTCATCTGGACCTGGTCTAGTTATTAATTCCGTATTATTTCCATATTCCTTTAATCCACAAAGTCATTAACAGAGCTCAGGAAAATCATGAATATTTCCACCCTATTTGGCAGGGAGCAGGTGCTCTTTCAGAGGAAATGTTACAAGGAGCCACTAATGTTTTTAATTATGGAGTGCTCGGTACAAGTTACTGTAAGAGTTAAGGCAGAGCTAAATCCAGTGCTGTCTTCAGTGGATGTTTAATTCAGCAGCAATATAAATAATTATTATCCCTCTTTGTCATTTTGTGGTACTGTTGCAATTCCCTAATTGATTCTGCCTTCACACTGAGAAAAACAAAAATAAATAGTGCAGATAAATAAAAATAAAAGGACAACGAAAGAAACCGCATAGACATCGTATGTGGACAAACGTCCTCCTACATTTCAATGCATTAGCCTACTCTTGTATGATCCACTCTCAGAAATATCTGTAGGCACAACCCCAGTGCCCAGTGCTCATTAACAGGTAGGAAGGAAGCCCCGTAGTTATTAACAGCTACTCTAAGCTCAGCTTCTTCTAAGTGCCATGCAGACACTTTGAGCTCTAGCCAGGCTAACAGCCAGTGATGTGGATGGAAACTGCATGTGACCAAAGGTGCTGATATTGACCCTCAGTCTGGAAAGAGATCCACACCCAGGCATCCCTTCCACCTGCCAGCTCTCGCTCTAGCAGTTGTCCCAGCATGATCCTTGGAAATACCAAGGCCTACTTTGTAACTATTTGCAAGATTTGAGGAAAAGGCTGCTCTTTTAGTCTAGTTTTCTAGTAGAGAGGAAAAAAAAAACGGGGAAAAACTAAAGGTTCACAGGTACCTTTGTGTGCAGTTGTAAAATGATAACATTAACAACTACTGCAATGCTTTAATAGCCTGTTGTTATGCCAGCAGAGGTCTAGAATCCCCAGTCAAGGATCATGACCAACTTGAGATGCGTGCTTTACAAGCGCAAACAAACCAATCAAAAGGACATGCAGGAATCTTTGCTAGCATGGGGATTCTGATGTTGACTTTTTGATTCCCTAGTTAGTAAGATAATTAAAAACCTCTGATTATTACCGTTGGTTTGCCATTAAGCAAGTGCAAATAAGGAGCTTACACGTGCCTAGCCCCTTCGCTCAGAGTCATGGTAAGCCAAAGTATTCCTGTACAATCACAAATACATTTTTTAAGCTTCCACGACCTCATGGGGATGATAAATGATTTGAGTACTGTGACAGGGTGATTCTTGCTGTTTAATAACATATATGGGGAGGTGGTGTGGTGTTTCTATTTGTAATGTTTTTTAAATTAATAAGATCTTTGTAACCGTAGTTTTTCAAGTATGGGTGACTAAAATTTGGCTCCTCATCTGTGTGTAAACATCTAAAGGAAGGCAGGCTGGCTGGAGGTACCCTGTTCTCTCTGATGTGCGAGATTCTCAAGTGTGTAGATAAGGCTGTAACTCAAAGGTATTCTTGCTGGGACTGGTCAGCAGAGAAAACAGATACAAAGGTTAGAAATCTAACTTCAGGCTTCAGTAATCCTGTAGGTAGTCACACTTTTCCAGACTGTCATACAACTGTGGAAAACCTTGAAATATGCAGATAGAGAGGTAACTGGAGGTCAGAAGGTTAATTTGCTGTAGCACCCTACTGCCTGAGATGTCTAAATAGTGTTTGGGGTGAGAATTCAGTTTAGACAAGTAATTTGCAAGGTGTAATATATTAGGCAATAAATTTAACTTTTCTGATGTACCGTCTCAGCTGCAGCATTCAGGGGAGCATGATTCAAAAACCTGAGATGCTGGTGAAGAGTTCATTTTTCTATAAAGCTGCAGATTGCACAGTGCATTCTCAATAGTGTTGATTTTGCTGATACATCCCCAGCGTTAGCAGTTGGCAACCTGAAGCAGTAAGCAAAATCAAATACATGTATTTATCAGCTACTAAGTGTGTTTCCAGCTCCTGGGACACCTCAGATAGAAACAGCTGAGGCTAGAGAGTCTGAAATTTGGGATAAATAGTGGAACGCTTACAGAAAGGGAGATACAAATCAAAATGAATGTTAACTGCAAAGGCTGCACAATCGCAGTGGGTTTCACTT
>NW_010332258.1:54395-59794 GCF_000700745.2 Antrostomus carolinensis
GACAGCAGTCCACTGGTTCAGTCTGTTTATTTAACTCCATTAGAAATTTGAAAAGTGGATGTCATTGTGATCATCCAGGCCTACCTACCAGGCTTAACACTGTGCTCTATTATTGATGGCTTTTATTCCTCCTTACAGTCTATCTCTCTTTCTCCAGTGCTACATAACACATAAGGCTGCATTTACATTTTCTGAATGGACTAATCATGGTTCTCTGCTTTGATAAAGAATGTGCAGCCTCCCACATAACCACATGGAAACCAACAGGGAAGAGTAAACCAGAAATAAACCTGTTCTAGGGGGGCTGAGAGAAAAATACCCACCACGATAATTGGAAGGGATGTACAGAGAAGAAGCAACTGAACACATAGTCACATCTTAAAAAAAAATATATAATGCTAAAAATATCCAGATGAAGGACAGCAAGAGAAAACATGATTGAAACGGAACAATTGGTAGAGGAGTTAAAACTTATTAGCAATCATTTTAGATTGAATATAGGTTGGTTTTGTAACAGCGCAAGGAATGATGCATTTGACAGGACTTAAACAATTGCCTCCCCCTTTCCCAGAGAATCTAATTAGCAACACCCTGGCACAAGCTGATCGGTCTCGCTTGCTCCTGAAGAGTTAGTCAAAGCAGATGTAGTTAATAAAAGTTTTTATTTGTAAAATACAGTGAAGTTAGATCCCAAACAAATCTTCCCAAATCTTTCCTCCCTCTATTCCAAACCTTAATATGTTTTAACATTTAGCCTTCTGTATTTTATCCTATAGCCTTAAAAAAATAACCCTGAGAGGTCAGACAAAATTCAATTAGTACTGTATTTTATCCTATAGCCTTAAAAAAACCCTGAGAGGTCAGACAAAATTCAATTAGTCCAGTATCTTTTCTCCAACAGTATCCAAAAGCTGTTACCTGGGTAAGACTGTAAGCGTGGAGCAAGTATACATTATATTTTTGCAAGTACTCTCCTATCATTCAACTGTGTGCATCTCAGAGATTTACTGAGCCACTGTGGTTTCTATGCATTTATTAAAGATCAGTGGACTTGTTTCCCTTGGAACTGAAATTCCCTAGTGTCCCCTTGAACCTAGGTCAACAATACTGAGGAACATTTAGCATCCAGATATCCTAGAGAAGAAGCTCTACAGCTAAATTACATGTTATGGAACGTACTCTCTGTCCTACATCTCTTGGCATTGAAATATCAGCTATGTGCATGTGAGACAGCAAACACTCATTTCCAGGTTTCCTAAGTGTTCAGAAGATGTTTGTGCAGAGAGGGTGAAATTGGAAGACAGTTATTATGAAAGTATTGTAAGGTTTGGGAGCCAAATCCATCTTATTCATATCTGAAGAGCTGCAAATATTTGTGCATTTGAAGAAAAGTATTTTTTCAAAGTTTCTTGGCATTTTAAAGAATTTTTATGTAATATTTGTCAAAGAATGGTGCTAGTGAGAAAAAGAGTATCTCTAGCGCAAGAGTGCTAAAGGCAAGCAAGTGCTTTGTAGAAATAGAGAACAGGGCTTAGAAGTTCATTCCATGGTTTCTTTTGCACTGTGACAATAACAGTGTGCAGTTTTCCGAGGGACACGAAATCCTACTTTCTTCTGGAGGAAGCTTGATTTTTGTTTCCACCCAAATATTCTCTGCAGTTTCAGAGGTAGCTCCAGAAGATCATCCTATGTAATACCTTGGGTGCCAGGGATGAGAAAGCCCAGGGGTAATCAGTTCATACCTGGTCCTCGAGGCTTTTGCAGTCACGGGGCAATTTGGCTGTTGCATAGCGGGGACCTTTTTCTGTTCAGCAGAATTAAAACTACCCATTCGGCAGCGAGGGGTTTTAAAACATGGCAATGCCTTGTCAGCTTTGGGTTTTGTTGTGCTTGGTTTTGATGGGGGTTTTTTCAGTGTTTGGTTTTGTTTATTTGTTTGTTTTGGTTTTTTTATCCAGTGATGAACACAGAGGTGTACCAGGTAACTGCGCTTCCTGAGAGTTAGTTGCACTGTGCAAAGAGCAATCTGGGGTTTGGGAAGCATTGCAAGCTCAAATTTTAACTCCAAAGTTTAAGTAAACAGAGGATGGGAGGGTGGAGATTTGCTGCTTTAATACAAAGGATGGATTTTAGAAGAACACCACACAGGAAATGGTACTTTATGCGCTAGGCCTTTCTGTTTCATGGAAGGGGCACATCTTAGTCACAGGTCCTCCCTGGTCCATGCCGTTGTTCAGACCTTTCAACCTAGCTGCAGAATGCTGCTTTTCTGTCCCAGTTGCATTTACCAGCATGGCTGTTGATAACAGTTGATAAATGTTGATAACAGTGTTATCAACTGCTCAGTGCCTTGAGCCTTTGCTAATGGCGGTAATAGCCTGAGCCTGCTAGCCTGAGGGAGGATGAGGAAGGATATCCTGAACCGAAAATGAAGTGCTATTAAAGGAAAAGCTGAGTATTTTTCCCAGGCGGGTGTCTCATACTTCAGCAAAGCTGGAAAAGCTTGAAGTGCAGTCTCAGTGCTGGCTGCCTTGCATGCGAGCAGCGCACGCAGAGCGAGTGGATGTCAAGCTGTGATTCCCCTGTGAGAGGATTGCGTGTGTATAAATCACCTCTGCTTTGCGCACTGGTGTGGATGTAACCCACTCACTTCAGTGGGCTTTGCGCCAGTTTGGGGTTGGGTATCAGGATGGGCATGATGGACACTGTGTGACCACTTATCTAACCTAAATCATAACCTGGCCTTTCATGCGGAGCGTGAAAGTGACACAGAAGCAAAACGTACATGAAAAAGGAAGCTGTTTGCTTCTGGGTATGATCCCTGTTAGCTGCAATATAAGCTATATTGACTTTTAACCTGGCCTCACCTGGCTTTTCAGGGTTCACATGCTTCTCCCTAAAGTCTGAAACATGCACTTTTGCTTTATCAGTACCACAGCGTACCGAGTTGAAGCTCTTTTTTACACACATGCAATCTCAATGCACGTGTGCCTATGGAAGTTATGTGCAAATGTAATGGCGTGGTAGACTTTGCACGATGGATTTATGTACATGTAACTGCACGAAATGCATTTAGGTGGCATTTTGTGATATGTGACACATCATGCAAGGCAATTCACTTCATTCATGTTGGATAACTGCTCTATAGAAATGCCGAGGGAAAAGGCCTAAATTCACATCTTTGTAATTCTGCTGACATATATTTATTTCTCCCGATGTTACCATTTCAGATGGTCTGGAAATTTGAAGTCTGCCCTTCTCTTTCTTTCCCTCTCCATTATATTTGCCTGTCATGCCATACACTGTCTATGTAAGCAAAAGATAATCACGTGGTACCTAAATCAGTGGAAAGTACTTTTACAAAAACTCTGTTCAGACATATGGCAAGTAAAGAGTAAAGTTTCTGATGCAACAGAATTTTTGTAGAATGAAAAAGTAGGAAAAGGGGAAAAAAATAAAAACAACAGAGATAGTACTCTCCACTTCTTTGATGGAGTTAGCAATATTATCAATAGACTATTTTTTTCTCAATTGCTACCAGCAATTCATAAACTTTTACTTTGAAAGAAATAAAAAAAGATAAGCACAGGGTTATGAGTTCTTAAGACCACTGTGTGGTTAAAGAAGAACAATTAGGTGAAACCCTGAACATAGAAGAAATATAACCCATGCTATTTTGCAGTGAATTGCATGTGCAACCTATTTACTAGTTATATTATTATCTTGTGGATGGTTATTTATAAAACAATCAAGTAATTTTTCTTTCTGACTTTGAACTCTACTTGAAGAGCAGTGATTCATGCTCCACATGCTGCTAGCTCTACGGCTCCATGCTTTGCATGTGAGAAAGTCAGGCTGAGAGAGGCTTGAGCATTAGCATGTGAGGATGTGTTATCTGTGTAGAAACCACCTACAGTCAACAACTTTGAACAAAAATAATTGGGCACTGAATAGGACCCAACGCAATCCTGAGTTTTCTCCCCTGCTCTAAATCCCCAACTTCCACTGGTTTCCAAAAGCCAGATGAAACTTATAACTAAAGGGTAATGGAAAAATATTAAGATATAAACAGGAATGATTCAGGCTTCCTTCATGCCACAAAGGTTACTGTAAACCTTGCAGAAACAACATTCAGAGGAGTATTTGTGAAAGATTTTCTTTCAGGGCTTCTTCAGGAAAGGGTGACAGATCTCCCATCCTTCAAGGGGAAAGATTGTTCAGTATCAAGACTGGTGCTGAGAAGGAAATTTTAAGGGGACACAAGTTTTGCCATACGTAAAAAAAATAAAATAAAATAAAACAAAGTGTCATAAGAGAGAAAATAATGTTTTCCCTCAAACAATTTGACTGAACAATCTAATTCTTTGGGGAAATGGAATGTGCCTACATTAAATCTTATCTACACATCCTCCTCCTACAGTTTTCCCTTTCACTCTATTTCCATTGTGTCTGTGTGAGAGCAATGTTAAGCATCAAACTTCTAAAAATGATCCTAGCTTCTTAGCAACTCTAAATGCCTCTTTAGCATTTAGTGACAATTGTTTATTAGTTTGCAGTTAGTGATTTAGAAGGAAAAATTAAGAAAATCTGCATTTTGAAATTTGAAAACTTGATTTCAGCTACTCTTTCAGAAGAGAACAGCTTCATGGATCATTTGGTATAATGGCAAATATTTTCTTTTTCTGCTGTTTTTATTTATGTTGCTAGGCAAGGGTGATTACAGCAGCTACTCTTCTCCCTATTCCCTTGCTGGGATAGTCACAACATTTGTATTTCTTGAAGAAAAGCATCAACACGTATCTCTTACCTTCAAGCCATATGAATCTATGGAGCAGAGGTGGCAGTACTTTGTGTCAAATATATCCAAAACATCCCAACTCTTCACCGTGGCTTTGCTCAAGCTCTCCTGTGCATTCAAGCAGACTTTTTGGTACTCAGATGAGCAAAAAGGGAAAAAAAAATCACCTGCCTGTTCCCTGCGAACTGGGTCTCATGCAGATGAAACTTGCTGCTCGCTGAGCCAGCAACTGCTAGAACTTCAAGAGCTCGGGGAGTGTATTAGCTTCCTGGGAAGAGGTGATTTCTGAGCCCAGCTCTCCCGCAGTGTCTCGCTGTCCCTTTCTTTCAGCACATCGCCGGGTCGAAGTGCAGCAGCTCCGTCTTCGTTTCCCGGAGATTGGGTTTTTTTTCCCCAGATTTGGCTGGCGGGTGATCAGAGCCGCCCCTTCCTCCCACGACGAGATTCCCAACAGCCCGTTCCCACGATTCCCGCAGCGCTTCCCTTTCTGCCTCCCCTGCTGCGCGGCAAAGTTGCCCCCTCCCAACCCCACCGACTCACTGCGGGGGCGGGGGGGAATCGCTCCCTGGGGGCGATGGGCGGCTCCTCTGCCCCGGAGCTG
>NW_010332259.1:0-274 GCF_000700745.2 Antrostomus carolinensis
GTTGGCTGCTAGCCAAGTGCTAGCCCAGTGACACCACCACACTGGCCAGCAGCAAGAGAAGCCATTCCTTAATCTTGGTATGCCACTAAGCACTAGGTGTAAACAGCTGCAATCCTTACCCTGCTTCATATTCTCCCTATGGTCCACGACCGCAGTACTGAACTGAACTTAAACATATTCCCCTTAGACCAGAGTTGAAGAAGAAATGGCTTGGGGTAGCCAGCAGAAACATAGTTTGTGACAAGGAGAAAAAAGACCTATTTTTATCTCTTCC
>NW_010332259.1:303-6317 GCF_000700745.2 Antrostomus carolinensis
TCCTGCTGACACATGGAGCAGCACACGCTTCATTCAAGCAGACATGCAGCTGCACAGCAGCTGGAATTTCTGCAGTGGCTCAGAGGCTGGAGGAAGTGCAGTCAGAGCACATATACTGTGTATGCAGGAGAAAAGACAGCAAAAGGATGCTTTAAAATGCTGTGCTTGATCTAGTTCATTCTACTCACCAGAGAGCCACACAAGTCTAAATTTTATACTTAAAAACATGTGTGCATATTTACTGAAACCAGCACTAATATTGAATACCTCTTCCTGTAAGAACAGTATAATCACACATGCAGATCTTTGACAAGCCACTATCAACAATTTTTGCAACAGCAATTAACCAATTTGCACCTCTAGTGAAAGAACTCAGTGAACAGGCAAACAGATTTGTATCTCTGTGGATGAGCAAATCTGACACTTAGAGCTGATGTGCAAGTCTTCAGGAGGGGACAATACCCAGAGAGAAGACAAATATTTAGGCTCAGTAGCAAATACTGACATGAGCTGTACAGCCTTGCCTATAGTACCTGACAGAAACAAATAGCAGAAATTAATTATGTTGGCTTTACTCTTTTTTTGTAGGCGCCAGAGCTTTCCCTTTGGCAAACAAATATTATTTAGCGATATACAGACAATTAAAAAAAAAAAAGTGAGAGGGGACCCCTACAAAACAATTGTTTATAAATACTGAAAATAATCTATGAATTAGCCAGCTGCTCTCTTCATGGCCTCAGTTATTCACCAAAGCACACAAAATGGTGCCAGGCAGGAAGATTTTCCCCTTTCTGAAGAAGGTGAGATAAACTCATTGATCCAAGGCCACATTAAGACTCAACGTCACCTGTTTGGACAACCATGTCTGCAACTGCACCCAAACCTGCAGAGCTTTAAGGCAAATCCCACTACTTTTCCCCTTTATAAATAACTTAGGAATAGGTTCATACTCCTCTCAAATATCCTTCCCACTCCTGCCTGCAGCTTTGATTTAGTGCTTGTCTTCTTTATCAATGATCTGGATGAGAGGATCAAGTGTACCCTCAATAAGTTTGCAGATAACACCAAGTTGGGCATGAGTGTTGATCTGCTGAAGAGTAGAGAGACTCTAGAGAGGGATCTGGACAGGCTGGATCAATGGACTGAGGCCAACTGTATGAGGTCTAACAAGGCCAAGTGCTGGGTCCTGCACTTGGGTCACAACAGCCCCAGGCAATGGTACAGGCTTGGAGAAGAGTGGCTGGAAAGCTGCCCATAGAAAAAGGACCTGTGGGGGGTTGGTCGGCAGCTGTCTGACCATGAGTCAGCAGAGTGCTCAGGTGGCCAAGAAGGTCAATGACATCTTGTCCTGTATCAGCAATAGTGTGGTCAGTAAGACTGGGGGAGTGATCATCCCTCTGTAATCAGCACTGGTGCAGCTGGACCTCAAGTATTGTGTTCAGTTTTGGGCCCCTCACTACAGGAAAGACATGGAGGTGCTGGAGCGTGTCCAGAGAAGAGCAATGAAGCTGCTGAAGAGTCTGGAGCACAAGTCCTCTGAGGAGCCGCTGAGGGAGCTGGGGTTGTTTAGCCTGGAGAAAAGGAGGCTGAGGGGAGACCTTCTCACTCTCTACAACTACCTGAAAGGAGGGTGTAGAGAGGTGGGGGTTGGTCTCTTCTCCAAGGAACAAGTGATAGGATGAGAGGAAATGGCCTCAAGTTGCGCTAAGGGCAGTTGAGATTGGATCTGAGGAAGAATTTAATCACCCAAAAGGTTGTCAAGCATTGGAACAGGCTGCCCATTGAAGTGGTTAAGTCACCATCCCTGGAGTTATTTAAAAGACTTGGAGATGTGGTGCTTAGGGACATGGTGTAGTGGTGGACTTGGCAGTGTAAGGTTTGTGGTTGGACTTGATGATCTTAAAGGTCTTTTCCAACCAAAACAATTCTAGAATTCTAGGATTCAGAAGCCAAAGTGAATCACCCATTTCCTGCCTCCTAATCCTCAACTATCGCTATCCACAGGTTTTCTGCTGCTCCTCCAGGTAATTCTGCTTTGGGCTCAGTACAAAAGCTGCACTAAGAAAGAACACTGTTGAGCAGGTGGCACTGACATAGTCTAACACACACACAACAGAATCAAGCTTGTTCTCTTGTGGCTGTTGTATTTTAATCACAATTAAATAATGAAAGTGCACAAACTGCAGCCTGAATTTTCTCATGTAGCTTTTTCTACCCATGTGGGATTTGTGTGTCTCTAGTCTCTGCACTGTGGGATCATGTCATGCCCATTCATCCTGCCAGGTCTCGGAATATTTGTCACTTTCCCTTAATCAGTAGTTTTGATATTGTGTGAGAATCTCAGGTTTCACAGGTGGGAAAGAAAGTTCCTTTTGCCTGCTAGTGCACCAGAAAGCAAAGAAAAGGAACTAATTATTTGTTCTAGAAAAAAAACCATATTTTTTAAAACAATCTCTACTTGAGACTTAAGTTTTGAGTGTTTAGGATTGGCAGGGTAGGGTTGACCCAATGCAATTTCATGGTCTGTTTATCCATCCTATTCTCTACACCATCGCACATTTAATGACACGTGTTCTGCCTTACCCAGGCATCTGTGACAAACAGAACACACCATGCATATGCTCCTGCTCCAGATAAAGCAACTGCCTTCAAAAATCTAATTCCAGTCAATGAAGAGCTCGTGTTTGAGAATCACAGAACTGAGTAATCAAAAATCATGGCCTGCAAGACAGAAAAATATCTACCGATGGCTCCTTTCAAAGCTGTGTACTGTTTGCTGGATATTTTTTTCTTTTTAGTATTCCAGTATTATGCTGCTTCCCTAAAGGCTGTGTGGTCCAACCTTGTTATTTTGCATAACTATATCTGGCACTTGACCTGAATATGTTTCTCCCGATTAGGCAGTGACATTCTCATCTGGAAACTCTGTTTGTACATTCAAACTGTTGTGTCAGCATAAAGGTGTACTTGAGTTATTCTGAAACCCAGACTAATGTTTGCTAGGATGAACTGTCTGTATCACAAAAACATTAGTGATTGGTATGGTGTGGAAGCCTTCACCTCCTGATTCCAGTATCTTACACCTTCCAGCCTATGTGTAATGAAGTGATGGGTCTCTGCCAAATGGTAGGAGAGATAAACCTCCACACCAAAAATAACAATTACAACATCTTTTTCCCTAACTGCCAACCTCAGCAGAGAAATAAAAGAATGATTAACACATAAATAAGAAACAGACAGTGGCTACTAGCCTTGATTCTTCCAGGTCAAAGATCATAGAATCATAGAATCATTTTCATTGGAAAAGACCTTTAAGATCATCTAGTCCAACCACAAAACAAACACTGCCAAGTCCACCACTAAACCATGTCCTTAAGCACCACATCTACATGTCTTTTAAATACCACCAGAGATGGTGACTCCACCACCTCCCTGGGCAGCCTGTTCCAATGCTTGACAACCCTCTAAATGAATAAATTTTTCCTAATATCGAATCTAAACTTCCCCTGGTGCAACTTGAGGCTGTTTCCTCCTGTCCTATTGCTCGTTCCTTGGTTGAACAGACCGACCCCCACCTCTCTACACCCTCCTTTCAGGGAGTTGTAGAGAGCGTGAAGGTCTCCCCTCAGCCTCCTTTTCTCCAGACCAAACCACCCCAGCTCCCTCAGCTGCTTCTCATCAGACTTGTGCTCCAGACCCTTCCCCAGCTCCATTGCCCTTCTCTGAACACACTCCAGCACCTCCATGTCCTTCTTGTAGTGAGTGGCACAAAACTGAACCCAGCACTCAACGTGTGGCCTCATCAGTGTCAAGTACAGGGGGACAATCGCTTCCTTAGTCTTACTGGCCACACTATTGCTGATACAAGCCAGGATGCTATTTGTCTTCTTGGCCACCTGAGCACATTGCTGGTTCATATTCAGCCACTGTTGACCAACACACCCAGGTACAGCCACTCTTCCCAAAGCCTGGAGCATTGTCTGGGGATGAAACACAAGCAGGAGACAGAAATTTCCCCCCAGCATCTCTCCTCTGCAGTACATAGGAGACCTCACTGCCAGGTGCAACAATTTGCCCCCTTTCACAAGTACTAAATTTATCTCAGCAACCAAATATTCCTCTTTATCTTAACCCCTGTTACATATTTCTCATCTTTACCATCAGAATTGCACAGTCTCAGACCACGTGTTCTGCATGAAAAAACCTGCAACAACTGCTTCTTTTCAAAGTGAGTAAGAGCCATTGAAAACACAAACAATCCTCTCTTGTCTCCTCAGTTCCTCTGTGAATGTAGAAGGAATTTGTACATAACCCAGAAGGCCACAAACTCAGTATCTGGCAGAGCAGAAAGCAGGCTCTGCTTTGCAGGAATATCTATTCACCAATTTCAAGAGTAATACATTCAGCATCTGAGATGAATGAAACTATTAACCCAACATATAAAACAAGCAGTTGTGCATCCAAAAGTCAGGACCAAGGATATCTAAAAATTAACTGTTCATCAGCAGCACTATATGTTGAACATTGGCTTGACTAGCATGCCAAAACAGTTGTAGAAAATTAGAATCATAGAATCATAGAATGTTGTAAGTTGGAAGGGACCCACAAGGATCATGGAGTCCAACTCCTGTCCCTGCACAGGACAATCCCAAGATTCAGACCATGTGTCTAAGGGCCTTGGCCAAATGCTTCTGGAATCTTGTCAGGCTTGGTGCCACAACCAACTCCCTGGGGAGCCTGTTCCAGTGCTCCACCACCCTCTGCCTCAAGAACCTTTTCCTCATGGCCAACCTCACCCTCCCCTGGCACATCTTCCTGCCATTTCCTCTGCTCCTGGCATTGGTGGTCAGAGAGAAGAGATCAGCACCTGCCCCTCCTCTTCCCCTTGTGAGGAAGTTCTAGACTGCGATGAGATCTCCTCTTAGTCTCCTCTTCTCCTCTTAGTCCCCCCTTCTCCAGGCTGAACAAACCAAATGACTTCAGCCTCTCCTCATACAGTGTCCCCTCTAAACTCTTCACCAATTTTGTGTCCCTCCTCTGGACACTCTCCAGCAGCTTTAGATCCTTTTTATCCTGTGGTGCCCAAAACTGCATCCAGTACTCGAGGTGAGGCTGCACCAGTGCAGAGTAAAGCAGGACAATCACCTCCCTCAAGCAGCAAAGTGTATTTATATGTTTACAAAAATTAATACCATGGAATTAATACAGCTCCACTTTAACCAATTTTTACCAGTAATTATTCTGAAGTGCAAAATGGCCAGTTCTCTCATTTTGTGTGTGCTACACGATGGCTGCTAGACTTTTTGAAGGCTCAAATGCTGCTCCAGTACTATATAATCTCAGAATGTAATAAAATCAAATGTATAATCCCTATGGCTTCAGGAAAAGCCTGGGGGCAGGGAGGGAAAGAAGGAAAAAAAAAAATCACAACTCTGAGGATGTAGAAAAAACAAACAAGAATTTATTTTTTTTAAATCAGATTATCTTTGACTGTTTGATTACTGAGCTCTGTACATGGGACTAGCAATAATTAGCTCTCAAGTAACTAACTTCTCAAGTGTAATGTTCTGCACAGCTCAAATGAAAAGTTATTGCTGTGAAGCCAAAATGGAGAGCAAATATTTAATTACTATTTTCTCCAATTCCTAGTTTGTACCTCAAAAGTAGATGTACAACCAGTTCAATGCAATTTTGTCCACTTTTGCCAGAATTCATCAGCATATTGCCCTAAATCCCAGGCAGTAGTATCAAAGACTGTTGAAATGTTTGGGAAAAAAAAATAATTTGGCCTTCCAGGCACTGTATATCATTAAGGGAAAACATCAACTAGCCTGGGGAATCTGCATTTCATAAATGAGCTAAAAATAAAATAAAAAAAGAGAAAGGTAATTAGGAGTCTTCAAACAATCCTCACCACAACCTCAGTATTTTAATTCTTCAATTGGAGGAGGAACAGCAGGGGTCCTCAAACTACGGCCCGCAAACAGCCCCCCAGGGTCCTCAATCCGGCCCAC
>NW_010332260.1:0-31414 GCF_000700745.2 Antrostomus carolinensis
TTGGCTGAGCAGGTCTCTAACCGTTACCTCCAGGATCATGGGAGCTTCGTTCCACTCCCCGTCCCTGGCTTCTGGCTCAGGGGGCCAGAGAGCAGCTGGCCTTACTCTTGAAGACTGAGGCAAAGAAGCATTAAGTACCTTGGCCTTGTCCTCATCCCTTGTCACAATTGTTCCCCCTGCCTCCAGGAAAGGATGGAGATTCTCCTTGGCTTTCCTCTTGTTGTTAATATATTTATAGAAACATTTTTTGTTATCTTTCACAGAGTTGGACAAATTAAGTTCTAGTTGGGCTTTAGCCCTTCTGATTTTCATTCTTCATGACCTCACTTCATCCTTGTAGTCTTCCTGAGATGCCTGCCCCTTCTTCCAAAGCTCATAGACTTTCCTCTTCTTTCTGAGATCCACGCAAAGCTCTCTGCTGCCGGCTCATGTGCTTTTTCAGCACACGGGGATGGCCTGCTCTTGTGCCCCCAGGATTTCCTTCTTGAAGAGCATCCAGCCTTCTTGGGCTCCTTTGCCATCTAGGACTGCCTCCCAAGGGACTTCATTGACCAGCCCTCAAAACAGTCCAAAGTCTGCCCTCCAGAAGTCCAAGGTGGCAGTTCTGCTGACCCCGCTCTTTGCTTCTCCAAGAATTGAGAATTTGGGGATTGGACAATTGGGGATTGGACTAGATGATCTTTTGAGGTCCCTTCCAATCCCTAATATTCTGTGATTCTGTGATTCTGTCATTTCGTGATCGCTGTGCCCCAGGCATCCTCCAGTTGTCACATCTCCCACAAGGCCACATCTGTTCACAAACAACAGGTCCAGCAGGGCACCTTCCATAGTTGGTTCGCTCACCAGTTGTGTCAGGACATTGTCTTCCACACAATCCATGAACCTTCTCTGGTAAGTTGAATTCCCAAGACTAAATTTTATGTAGAAACCAGGCTGTAGAGTTCCAGGAAGCTGTTGAGAAAAGTAAAATATGTCAGGCCTTTTCAGAAGCAAAGAAACAATAATCCCATTGCCACTGAGATCATTGAAGTCATCTATTGAGCAATTAGGCCACTGTCAGCTCTTCCAAAGTGCTCCAGAAATCGCATGGAGAACCACAATGTGAAGTGACAGAGGAGTCATCAATGGAAGCCTGTCAAACCCACCATGTACTTCTGAGTATAGTCATCCAAGAATAAGTGTTAGTTCTTTTGTTTTTCCTTAAGGAACTGAAAATAGGTTGTTCATGTTTACTTCATCAAAAGATCCTTTTGCCCACTTTGCATAACTTGATGATTGTACTACTTGGGAGCTGAGGCCAAGGCTGACTCTAACACTGCAAACAGTGGCCACTCTCCAGCGTGCAGTGGAAGGCTGATGGTCCCAGTAACCATTCCTCCCGCTGCGCTAGGAGGCAGCTCTGGGATCACATCTGCAAATCATTCAGATAACTGACTTTGGTTCCACATAAAATAATCCCTTACAACTGTCCAGTTCTGGAGTTTATATGTGGTTAGTGTGATAAATGTTAAATGATCTTATATATATACACACAACAGACAAAGGATAATCGTAGGGTCAATGAAAAATGATAGTGAGGAGTAGATATTGGGTGATAGGAAACAGCACATTTGTTGAACAGCTCATTTGTAGCTGTCTGCAGAAAGGAAAGGGAGGGTGAGAGACTGCCCACGTGTCAGAGATAACAGCAGTATCAGCTATAAAAATTCTAGATGCATTAAAAGCAGACAGAGCCTAAAGTCCAGATAATGTATATCCATACATTTTTAGGAGAGGCACATCTGCAATCCTTTCTCTGACATTTTCTAGAAGTTCACAAGGGTCAGGAAAAGATTCCTGAAGATTAAGGAGTAGCAGATTTGAATCCCACATTTTAAAGAGGGCAAAGGACAGGAAACTATAAACCAGCAAATGGAACACTGTTTGTAGAGAAACCTGGACAGTGCTTAAGTGATTTGGCTAAAGAACACCTGGAAAGGTTCACTCTGATTAAGGAAAGCTAGAATGGTTTATAATTCATTATATTGTTTGAGGTCTTTAGTGATATTAATGCCATCAGAGTTCTTTATAGATATGATGACTGCTGTGAGTGACTCAGATGATACATTAATTTGTTGTCATGATGATGTGAGTATGGTTAGTGTGAAGCAACAGCACATACCACAGCTTCTCAATGCTTCAGCTGAAGTTTCTGTGGAAGTGCAAGAAAGGTTAAATGCTAGACAGAGGCCGCTGTTTTCAGTGGTGGGAAGAAGTTAAAAACCAAAAGCTATTGGAATACTGGAAATTAAAAAAAAATTGGAATTTTTTCTATGGATTTTTTTTTCATTCTCTTTTTTAAATTTTGTTTTCACTAACATCTAGGAACATTATATTAAATAGCTTTAAAAATAAGCTTTTTATTCTTCCCTTGGTATTTATTTTACAGCAACACAATGAATCCTAGTATCTTGCAGTGAGAGCAAAATTAATTTCAGTGGCAAAGTCTGCTGACATGGCAATGCATCCCCTTCCAATGAGAACTGAGAATTTGGGATGGGGAGGTGAATACATAGTCAACACACCAGTGCCCCATGCAGATCTTCTGCAAAGCCAGTTCTGCATTTGTTTGCAGTCTCAAGAGTGTGGGGTAAAATAGAGCTGCACCAGGAACAGGCATTTCTCCACCTGTCCTGCTTGCTGAGGTGAGGTGTTCCGCCAGGCTTTGCCACCTCAGGCAGAGGCAATGTTTTAGTGGGAGTGTCTTCTTACAGACTTTTCCCCTTCTCTCCTGAGAGCTGTTTTCCAGCCATATCTTATTCAAGTAATACTGCATTAAGGAGCTATCCCTTTCCACTCTTCTGTCAGGACATTGGTTTTGCTTCCTCCACCAACCCCAGCCTTTTGGAAACAGCAGAGGGAGAGGCTGTGCAAAGCAGACCTGTCACGGGAGGCTGCTTTTCTGGTGCATCACAGGTGCACACAGTCAGATTTTTTAGCCCTAAAAGATACTGTATTAGAGAAGCAAAGAGCAACTAGAATTTCTGGACACTTCCCACCTTCTAGCAGTCTGATTAAACAGGGCTGTCTGCCAATAAAGAAGGAAAACAATTTCCTCATTGAAATTTATTGCCAATGTGTATTGGAACCTACTGGAAAATTACTTACTGCTCAGCATTGTCATTAATTCAGCAATAGATTTTCGTAAGGTTTCCATTTTCAGAGGCTGAGGGCCAAATTCATCCCAGATGTAACTTCATTGGTGCCAATACAGCTCCACTGAGAAAAAAATTGGCCCCATGATTTTAGGATCTCTGTGTGCAGGGACTTTTTTATAGCCCATGCCACTATTTGTGTCAGACCATGAAAAAGACAATCTCTTGGAGTCATCTAACTGTTCTTCATCAGAGATTTTATTTAAAACTGAACAGCTGAAGGTCAGGTACCTCTCCAGTGACCAGGAGCTCCACAGCCTGGTACAGTGTGAGCCAGGACAGACGAAGCTGGCGTGTAGCTGGGAGGAGGCTGTACAGCCCCATAGCTGTGTCCCCCCATCCCTCCCTCAGGACTAATGCATGGCTAAAGACCACTCAGACTGTGTGATAATTTGCTGTTTCTCAGCTTCATATGTGGTAACCATAGTTACACAGAAGGGGGAGGGAGATCAAATAGGTGATCCTAAGAGAGGGAAAGGGATTAAGATGTAGAAATTATTTTGAAGCAGAACTATCATGAGTGCAGTCAAGAATTTGAGGCACCAAATGTTCCCAGAATTCTCCTTAGTGATAGTTTACTGTGTTAAATTTAAATAGCAGATCTTTCAGGCATTGTATAAATGGAAGAAAACCTAATTTGTGTGTCCAGACTAGCGAGGCTTTTTAGAAGTACAATGATGTCTCTGACACTGCACGCTATTCTGAGTATCCTCAGGCTGCCCGAAGTTTAAATCAGGTACTTGCCAATGAAAAGAGTGCTGTTAACTTTTATGAAGAGTTAAATTTCTGAAGAGCCAGAAACTCTGCACTCAGAACAGGCCTCAGTACACTCAGTATCCAGCATTCCTCTAAAAAAGAGCTCAAATGGCTTCTATAAAAATATAATTCATCAGGCTTTTCTATCCGTATCTCAGACATGTCTTTCAACACCCTGTTGTGCTTTGGTATGGCCAGTGATGAAGATAACTGTACCTGTGTTTAGTCAATGCTC
This sequence comes from Antrostomus carolinensis, assembly GCF_000700745.2. Taxonomy (NCBI): domain Eukaryota; kingdom Metazoa; phylum Chordata; class Aves; order Caprimulgiformes; family Caprimulgidae; genus Antrostomus; species Antrostomus carolinensis. The sequence goes on from NW_010332260.1 coordinate 4,186, forward strand.
ACACTCACAAGCAAAGCCAGAAAGTACTTGCTGAATTTCTCTTCTGAAGCAGTTAAATGACCTCCACACAGTCTTTTCATTTCAGTGTTACACTCACATTAGCAACATTTATTCATTTCATTAGAGTTTTGTAGGTGTTATCTGAACACAGAATCAAGCTCAGATTTGGATTTAATTTCTTTTCTCTCCTTTTAAAATTTTTTTCTTTGCCAGAGTTGGTACCAAAAAAACAGTTAATTGGTTTTATCTGTTGCACAAGGGGTTACATTTCACTCTGCACACTCATTTTTGTGTTACTGCTCTGGGCCCTATCTAAGTTTAAATGCTTAAAGTTAAGCAAGTGCTTAAATATTTTGTGAGGTGGGAGCGTCAGGCTTCACAGAACTACTGAAGAGACATATAAGGGTTGTTTCTCTTTTAAAGAAAGGTGAATGAGTGATGCTGAGGGTGTTTAGTGTCATGAAAGAGCTTAGAGCTTATTCCTGGACATTCTGTGGTTAATTTTGAAGTCTTAAAGTTATGGAGGGAAAAACAAAAAATTATGTAAGAGGAGAAAATACGTTTGGTTTGGGTTTGGTTTGGTTTGGTGGGGTTTCTTGGGTTTTGTTGTGGGTTTTTTTTCTGTTCTCATTTTAAGTCCAACATGTGAAGCTGGAAATTTCAGGCAGTTTCTGGAGTAGTTCAGAGGTAGCTCCTGTGCACCATCATGACTGGGGGCAGACCCATGATGCTGGGAGCTCTCTGTCAGAGGAGGTTTTCCACATGCAGTTTCCAATGCTAAGCAGGCTGGTAGCTCACTCTTGTCTTAGGAGTCTCTGCAGCCTTAGGAGCTCTGGAGACTTCCTACCTGCTGAGGGTACTATGATCTGTTGCCACCTGGTCCAAATCCCTTGTAGTCTTGAATTCTTACTGAACATTTTCTGGATCAGCCTATCCTTCCAGCTTTGCAGCTTACCAGTTAAGGCAGGGAAAGGAACAGGCAGCAGGATGGGGATAAGGGACACAATAGTCCCTTCAGGAGGCAAAACCTTTCTTGAAGTGTCCTGTAGAGACAGGGTGTAGATGGGACTGATTCATCCTGTGAAGAGTGCTCCTCCGTGTGCTGTGGCAGCAACACATCCCTGGAGAGCAGGCTAGCGGGCGGGGGCAGAGCGGGTGCCAGGGCTTACTTGGCAAGGGAGAAAACCTTCATCATTTCTCACTTCTTTCTTTCCAGAATGACAGAGGTGGAACACCCTGAGGAGGTGTTCGTGGTGGTTCTTTCTCATCAGTATTAGCACTGGGTGGCATCTGCATTGGCCCCAGTAACTGCTTCGACCCTCTCCTACACATTGTCATAAGACAGAATCTTAGAGGGCATTTCCATCTGTTCTCGCGTTCTGCGCCACAGATGATTTAGTTATGTCACATTTGATCCATGATATATCATTTTTTGCCTCTATCCCCTGTCTTCTCCCTTTTTGTGATGGTTTATTTTATTTTTTGCATTTTTCTCAAATGGCCCTTGTTTAAAAGTTAAGAGGCTGTTTTCATATTAGTGTGTTTATATTTTCAACATATGTTTATTTTGCTGCAGAACACTCCAAATGACCTGGCAAAAGAAGTGGCAGCTTTTATAAATAAAGCCATTAATGTAATTATTCTGATTTTTAACTTACAGTGTATTTTTATGTGACTCAAGAGATGCAAACAGAAAAAAATTCCAGGCTACACTTAATCAAATAAGTATTACTTTGTTTAACTGTATTATCATTAAGAAAGTCTGGTCTTGGTTCACTGCAAGCTGACTTTTATACTTAACACCAGAGGCTTTCAAAATTTCAGCCTGCTTTTTTCAGGTAACTACACTCAAATATCCTGTCTTTCATTAAAAATGTAGTAAGACATTCTTTTTTTCCTTTTGAGCTTAGATTATTTTAATTACAGGAGGTTTTACTGAGATGAGAGTTCCTTTATGATTTGGATCCAGATTACTGATCATAATTTCCATGACTTCTATAAAATACTTCCCTCTCCCTAGGTCCTTTACCTAGTGCGGCTCTCACCTCCCACCTCAGGCTGTTCTGGTGCAGCAAACGCTCTCTACAATGACATGTTTCCAACACATTCTTCCCTCTGTCCAGAACACACTGGATCCAGCCCTATTTTTGCAATGAAGTTCAATGAGTGAAGAACTAATTAAGCTTCTAAGTTTGTGAGTTTATAATGGAACAAAATTCCTTCCAGACTCTTATTCTAGCATTCTCTTGCTAGTGCTGGAAAAATGTGCAATGATACAGCAGTGGGAATTATGCAGACTGCAATTCATGTCAGCAGGACCGCTTCTCAGAGCAGCCACACACCTTGCTTTGACAGAGAAATAAAGAAAAATGCACAGCTAGGAAAGAGCCCATTCATGATGTAGGTTTTCTAATTAACATTGCATTGTGTACCCATCAGATTTATGTTCATGAAAGCCCAACATTATGCTAAGTATGAGAACTACCTTGCAGTTGTGTCTTAGCATAAGGCACTTATCACTCAAGTATAAAAGTGCTTTCTGTTGAACTTTTGCTCTCACATCCTTTGAGGAATTATGTATCCATATGGGATTAAAAAGGCTATTGCAATGATGTTCTCAAAAACCAGCAGAGAAGAAATTCAGCATAAACATTTTATATACTTTGTGGTTATCCTGCTGTGTGACTTTGAATCCCTGACTGCAATAGCAGTATTCTTCTGCTGGTGGCCCAGTCTGCCACCAGAACCTTCTTTCTGCATCATTCTTCTCCTTCTTATTCTTTGTCATAAAAATTTCATGTCTGGTAGAAAATAATAGACATTTTTTGGCACCACATCTAGCTGTATCTTTCATAAGACGCAGAATATGCAAACTTACTCCTCCACTTTTTGCCTGAGGTTTTCTCATTTGAAGTCAGAGCTATTCCTTAGAGGTTTTTACGGTAATGAAAGACCCTATTCTTTGCTCTTTCCATTCAGGTTTTCTCCTATAGACTTGACTTTCCTAGGGACTTATTATTAGTATTCTTAACACAAAAATTCTTGTGAATGGGGCATCCATAAGAATGTTATTAAGATCTCATAAGGCAAGAAATACACGGGCCCCACTGAAAACTATACTATTACATGACACCTGTAGAAGAAAAGCTGGAAATTTTGGAAGTTTCACACATGATCTCACAAAATAACAGGTTTTGAGGTAGAGGAGTATTGAGGTTTATGTTAAATTTTCAGTGTAGCCTATTTTTATTTGCTCTGTTTTGACTTATTTGTCTAAGAAGGATTTTTGTTGCCTAGACCTTTCATAGTAATTTGTGTGAGACATTTCAGGAGGGAAAAATGAGGTTGTGGCAGTTAGACTTTTTCTTTTGGGACTATTCTATAAAAAGCCATAATGTTTAAAGTGAGATTAATTATGGCTATTCTGATACAGCTGAACACAATTTTCCACTCAGTGAGGGAGAGCTGGCTACATCTGGGACTTTCTTAAGAGCAGGACACAAATAAAACCACTTACTGAACTGGAACTAGAGCTGGGGTTGTTCTGCAAACAGCCAATGAAACTAAAGGTGCTGGTAAGCAAGTAGGAACATTACCAGGGACAGTATGCCAGTCTATGTCCAACCCCATAAATTATTTTACAGTGGCAGGAGGTCTCTGGGAGTGTTTATATTTGCTGTCTGCCGTCCCTCTGTTTCATTTTTATGATGTGTGATAGATGGCATGTTTTTGCTATGCAGAGAGCTTTCAGGACAGCTTCACTCTAGATAAGGAATTGGTGAGCCAGGGAGCAGTGGCTGTCCCTTGTGAGCTGCAGCCAGGAGGGCTTGGGGTGACAGGCTCCAGCATGTATTTTTGGCGACTGATTGAAATTTATTGATGCAGGGGGAAATACGGAATTTTGAAGAAACAGCAGGGCTGTATAGTCCTTAGGCAACATCTGAACAATCAGACTTGAAAAAGTTCCCGCATCCAGACTGGTAAGTCTCTCGCCAGTGCGAGCTGTGGATGTATGTCCTCCCAGTCCTCTTTTTCCTGCCACACACCATGTTTTTTGCAAGAAGGAAAACTGAAGCCCATTTGGAGCATTCCAGCCAATCCCACGGTCAGGGATCAATGTCCTCCACACATACATCTCTTCTGGTCTAGCCTTGGATCATACAATAGCTACTAAACCCAAGCTCTTCTTACACTGCCGGTGGGCTTCCTGTGTCAAAGGGCCGTTCACAGACTTGGCATTGCCTTGGTCCCACTGGGAGCAAGGTCAGCCTGAGCAGCCCTGTGGTCCCAGTAGCCCACAGTCTTGAGCCCAACCAGGTCTGCATGTTCCCCAGCCTCCCACGGGGTCCCCAAAGCATAATACTGTCATGAAGGGCAACAGGTCTTTTTACAGGCCTTTCTAAATCAACTGTAAAGTTGTCTACAAAATATGTTTAACATATTATAAATAATAAAAAGAATCACTCATTTCTTGAAGAAGAAACTGAAATCCAAAATTTTTATCTGCTAAAATATGAATATGCCCAATTATATGCCCAATCTCTGTAGCTTTATGTTGTGAGGAAAAAAGTAGAATAGAAAGCTCTGAATTGTTCTGCAAGAGAAATGTCCAATAAAGAGCTCAGTTATTGAAACAACACATTATTTTGGAAATGTAATAATTAGATTACTAAATTATATTAGATAAGCAATAAGGTCTCAGGAAAAATTTTAACTACATAGGAAATTTCAGTTTCTCTTTTATAGTCACATTATATGCTGAGGATTCATAGCTTATTCTGTAAGACATGAATCAATAAACTATAGGCTTTAAAATAGGTTTTTAATTAATGTTTTATATTTAAAGACAAATAACATGAACATTTAATTTTTTAGATTTACAAGGATGCTATTATGACTGGCAGATGTGAAATTTAACACAGACAAAAACCTCCTGCAAAGTCTGCATTTCATTTTACAGCATTCACCTGATAATTTGCAATCCTCAGTCTGAGGTTCTTTCACAGCAGTGTTAAAAACACAGCTCCTGAGCCTGAGTGCCCCAAAAACCCACACATGTAAAATCACACCCGTGACCTCTCAGAGCTCATTTCCCACTCCCTCACTGTAAACCCTTAGGGTTTGAAAATGAAACAACTCGTAAGCCTTAAAAGTTAAATTCACTTCACCTGCATGAAATCATAGTAATCAAGTTTTTTATGGGTGAAGTATGGCAAGGGAGAGGGAGGAAAAATTTACACTAGAGAAGTGTGGGGTCAAGTCAGGAGGTCCTACACAGTCCTTCTCCCTTCCTCCCTCTCTTGCAGCTGCTCCTTTTTCTGGCCTATTGACAGTATCAGCAGCTGCAATTCTTCCACAAGCACTAAAAGCTGGGGCTCCAGGAGCTGCAGGCAGCCTACAACCAGGAGCTCCTTCTCCAGCCCACTGTGGACTCTGCTGCAGTCTTTCACATGCAGCTGTCCCCCTGGGCTCCCATCCTTACCTTCAGATTTGCTTGGTTCTAGCTACCTGATTAATTGAACCATTTAGGTCCTAATACAGAGCTCCTGAAGGTAGTAAGAGCCTTGCCAATGAATTTGTGAGATTTAAACTCAAGGTGAGTCCCTTAAAACAAGCAGGATGATATGAAGGGGCAAAATGACACCAATTGTGGAAAATCAAGGACTGGTGCTTGACAAAATTGTTGGGACTCAGCAGCAATGGTAAGGGCAAACCTAGATTGTCTAAAGTAGCCTCCAATAAACCACATCAACACCGACCTCCTACAGCAGCAGGGTAAAAAACTGGACATTAACAGTCAGTATTCCAGAGGTGCAATCAGAAATGAACTCAAATAAGTAGAGGTTGGTCGATGGGTACACAGATTTCATGTCTTTATAGGAAAGTTATCATTAGCTGAAAGTGACTGTTGCCATTGCCACAAGGGGCATTGCAAACACTGTAATTAAAATACAGAGATAATTTTTATGCATGGCTTTCGCACAAGGTGCCAATTTCTGAGGGCTGTCAGAAGTACTAATGCTATCTCTGCTACGGGACAGAAACTGCAGCAAAGCCAAGCAAAAACCTCTAGATTATATGTGCATGAATCTGATTTGAGAACACTCCCTAGAGGAGACAGTGTTAGCTAAGGTTTGCAAAGGCTACAACTGAGGGTGAAACCCTGCACAAAGAAATTCAGACTATTAGGATAGGAAGGATTGTACTGGATTGTCAGTCTAGTGTAGCAGGATGGTGGCTCCTGAATTGTAGGAAACTGTGCTATGAAGAATATGTGAATGTAATCAGGGGGTAAAACAAGCTAGAAGTGATGTTTTATAATAGCCTCAGGTGAACAGTGACATTAAGGAAGCAGTTAAACATATGCCAAAATTCAGGTGAAATTAAGTAACGATGTTCATGATGTGGTAGAGAAAAAGTGGCCCCTGGGAACAAAGTAACTGTAGATTTGTGTATTTTGGCTGGAAAAAAGCATCTTAAATGTTTCCTAGATTATTATTCTTGCTTCTCTGAGGTGGCCTTGCCTGAAGAGACTACAGGTGATTGTGCATACCTAGTTTGGTTTTGCTACGTATGTTTTACTTCACCTGGAAGTATTTGAAAGCAGCTATAGGGCACAGGACATGATTTTAACTGCTTCATAAAGGAACAGGCTTTTAGATACATCTTCTTATTTCCATGACCACCATACGACAGGTTCTTGGGGGAACTATGTCTGAATTATAAAACTTCCATTAAAATACTTGTACAGTCAGACACTGATCATTGTTTAGCTGTTTGAAGATACAGAAAGGCGTGAAAGCTGGTTCTGTGGATGCCACCATGGGAGGACTGTTTCCCTCTAATCATCAGCATTGGTTTTTAGAAGTTTTGGTCTGGACAATGTGTTTCCTCAAGCCAGGAAATGGTATTGCTGGTGGTCCTTCTGGTTGTGCAAGGTGGTCATGGCTGAAAGATCAGTAGGACAGGGTCATCTCCAAAGCCACAACCATTTAACGTGCTCACCCTGGCACTGCCTGGGTAAGAGCTGAGACTCACATAGCAGTATTTCGAGATGCGTGCTTTGTTAGTGCACACTCATACTGACTTTTAACTGATATCCTGGGAAAACTACCAAATGAAACAATAGTTTTAAAGTCTCAGGGGACTAATATCAAGTGTCAGATTTAGATTTTAGTCTAAGATTTACATCTTTTTTCCATGTCTTGTTTCCATCCGTCATTTTTAACAAACACTTAGACCCTGTGACAAAATCCCCAGTGCCCAAGTTTCAGTTCCACACAGGAACCTGGACGCTTGTGTGATTTGCAATATATTGGAGAACTGTTGATGTATTTCCAGTAACTAAAGAGTACATTGCAGAATTCCACAACTGATGGTGCTAATCATCAATTTACATCACAGATTTAAGTAAGAAAAAGTAAATAGAATCAGAGAGGAATTAACTGAAATATTTTGCACCTAAATTATATTATTTAACAAGCAAAATAGAAATACAGCTATCTGTGAAGGTAAAGGAGAGGTTCCAAATGATTTGTAAAAATACCTTGCATGCTAAAAAATCAATAAAGTCAATAGCTTTTTTCTATATTATGTTATCAGTAAGATTAAAACTAGTTTTCCCACCTTCAGGCTATGAAAGAAATTACTATATGAAACTGTAGTACTGCTGCCTACTGCAGACCTTACCAGTACTCTCAGTACCAATTACTCAGTCTGGACCAAAGGCTCACTCAGTGTTACACGTTTCTCAGTTCTTCCCTGACAGCAGTGTTGCAGAGAGAGTGCAGGGGACCTGCCTGAGGGCTGTGCTGTTCTCGTCACCTGTGTCTTATTAGAGGAAAAAGGCTCCAGCACTAGATGCCAATATTTTAAGGAATGTAACACACCTTTCCATCTGTGGGAGTATTTCCTGCTCTGCTTTCTCTTATACAGCCTGTGGTTCAGAGGGAGTCCTGGGTAAAGACTGCATCTCTAATATTTTCTAGCTCTATTCCCAGTGTTTAAACTTCAACATCTAGCCTCCAACCTAGCTGGAGCAGTTGATGGTCAGTCCATATATCAATTCTTAGCTCTTTTCACAGATTAATTTTTGGATGGTTGGGTTTTTAGTTATGGTAGGGTGGGCTTTTGTTCAGATTTTTGTTTATTTATGCTTCCATCTCAAAGCCATTGCTTTTTTCCTAGTAACTTCTTTTCTGCTTAGTCTTGCTGCATACTTGGCAAATTAGAGGAAGATGTTATAACACTGTTGGCCCCAAATACAGTGGTCTCATTTTCAGGTATTTTCACAAGAACATACCTGCTCTGGTGGCTGCTGGTATCTCCAGAAGATAGCAACACGCCAATAATCACACATTGTGGTGTTTTTCGCTGTAGAGCTTTACTGAAGGTTCTAAGCCCTGAGCAGGGTTCCTGCGTGGCCCTGCGTCCCTTTCCCTGCTCCACGCGCACCCTTCAGCCCAGGCAGCCCCTTGCGCACCACATGCCGGTCATGGTGCAGAGCGTGGGTGCTGAGGTATCCTCACCTCGGCACACAGCCAGAGGGGCGCACCGCTGTGCATCTGTCCGTGGGGGCACTTAGGGCTGCAACCTGTCCCAGCTGGTCTGTAGGCTTGGATGGTGGGCTGTCCTGGCTGCTCAGGGCTCTCCTGAACAGAGACTCTGTATGGGGGTGTCTGAATGCCTTCAAATAGCTCATCTGCTTTCCAGGAACAACTTTCCCCCCCCCCAATAGTGCTTTTGCAAGATTAAATAAGTGTGAAATAGGCATCTATATGATCCCTGTCTGTAAAAGGTGTTATCTGCCTGCTGATCTTCCCTCCCCTCTTTGGTAATGGTAGTCAAGTCCTTCAATTTAAGGATGCTAAATTTACTGTAATTAATTATATCTCTGTTCCAGTGCTGTCTTCATAATGGGTAATAATTTTATGCTCTGTACAGATAGATGTTCCTACAGTACTGTCACAGGCGTGCCTGGGATGGGATATGAATAAGTTCACAGAGGTGATTGAAGACTGAAGTTTCAGCTTTATGTTGCAGCAAGTAGTCAGACCACTACTATTTATTTCTCCTTTTGCAGGAACTTAATTCTTTTTTTGTAAGTTTTTTATAGGCTAAGAAACACAAATTGCAACAAAAGACAGTTTCATACATGACACATTGCTGTATGAAGCACGGTGCTTATACTCAATAGATATTGTACAAGAAAGTTTTACAAAGCTATTACCATTAATGGTGTTCAAGGGAAGGATAATACTGGTTGATTTTGTTCCCCACTTTGTTTTTCGGAGGGACAAGCAGGAACTGTATTTCTGAACCACTAAAAACTGTAGGTCCAATATCCAGGTATCTAGGTACTTAGGACAATTGCAAAAGCTGTATCTAAACCCGTTTCTTAGGGTACCGTAACTGGATAATAATGATCTCTTGTTACTGTTAAAGTAAAATGCCAGCATGGTGTGCTCCAAAGCACACGGGCGACAGATGCTTGGTCCCCCTGAAGGGCACATCAAACCCTCCCTGGAGCTGTGTAGGGCTGTTGATGACTCTGCCAGAGCAAGCCATGGTTGTGCCCGCACCTGGGCTTGTGTAAAAGTGAGCTGGCTGCGCTACAGACCTGACTCTGTAAGAGGCTGTTCATGTCTGTAGACTGTGCATCATATTTTTACTGCACATGTAACTTGCTTGCTGGAGAGCAGGTGCAGTTAGGACTAAAGATCCCTTGATCTTTTTCCTAGCTTGGTTGCCAGTCAAGTACATCAGTTTATATGTCACTTAACTTGTTTCTCAGTTTCTTTGATTGTAGATCAGGGTTCTCAAACTTGACTTCTTCTTGAAACCTGCTGGTAGAAAGTACTTCACAGAACTAGGTGTTCAACCAATTAATATGAGGTATGGCATCTGACTTCTTGAAATATACTGGTGAAAAGTATTACACAAAACTAGGTGCTCTGATAATTAACACTGCTTATTCAATGTGTACAAATGAAAATAACTGCTTGTATTCTGTGGCTTACAGTGATTCCCACCTTGGTAGAACTGTAGCATTACAAGAAGATGCTGCAAGTATATTTAAAGGTGTTTTTTTCCTTTAGCTTGAACCATACTTGATGAAATTGAATGATTTCTGGGCTGAATCTTGTATACCAAAGAGAAGTCTGGAAAACAGTTGTTAACATTTTACAACTGAGTTATGAACTCTTGAAAATAAAAGCTTTCTCTCAAGTTTGTCAAGAGAGCATACCCTCTTACTAATCTGGCTTGCAGGTGATGCAGGGTTTACTAAGCTCAAACACTCTATTTTTTTAAACTTTTGAGTGGTGCAATGCCTGTGTCTTGCCCTGCAGCTGTAGTTCTCAAGATTTGTTTATTCACAGAGATTTCTTTTTCAGTTTCAAAAATGTAATGCAACTTATGTTTTTAAACTTGCTAAAAGTAGAATTTCAACATGGTATTCTGGGGAGAAAATAACATCTTAAAGGAGCTCTGTATGAGACTTACAAGTTTAAATTTGTTTAGCCTCTCAAGGGATGTTGCAGCAGGCTTGTTTATTTGCCAAATATATTCCTACATGAAAGGCTACTGTTGCATCTTTTCTCTCCTTGTGTTCTGGGGAGACTGGGTGTGAGCCTGCTGCAGCATAGAGACTGAACATTTTTTATATAGTGTTGTCCAACATCTAATGAAATTTTCAACCTATCCATATGGACATAACCTAAGTTGTCCAGATACACATTTTCCTGTTGGCCAAGAATCATTAGCAAGAAGTAAATAACAAAATTTCTCCATTGGGAAGCATAAAATCTGTGGAGGACTTCAAAGAGATCAAAAATTGGATTTTTCCAAGTCTCGTATTGAAACACATGGGAGATACTTGGATTAAAAATGTGTTTAAGTGATGTAGACACCGAGGAACCAGGCCAGCCTGAAGATGAAGTCTCTAAGTCTCCAACAGTGATTCATGCAGCCTTCAAGCTGTACTTTGGAGCCCTGTGGCCTCTCTAGCAGGCTTATGGGTGAAAGCTAGAGAAAATGGTGAAACAAACAGTGAAAAGACAGCAGTGAAATGTAACATATTAATTAAATTAATGAAACATAACATAATATTATATATGTATTTTTTAAGAAGTATGGAGGTTGGCTAATTTTTCTTGGTATTCATATGGCATCAATATGATGTGCGAGTGGGACACACTGAGGAATACACTATGAAATTTTTGTTTCTACTTACCCTGTTAACATCTTTTCTCCTCACGTTACTGTTCTATTTTGCTTCAGTTTTTGTTCTGCTTGGGAATTTTGGCTCATTTCAGTAAACTGTTTAAGCTCTATGGCAGCTGGAGAGGTGGTGAAATGATGAATTCATAAGAAAATCAAGTAATCAAGAAGAGAGAATAATTTTAAGTCAAGCTGCTTATCAGTCTCTGCAGAACATGATTTAACCTTACTTAACATTTTAAAAGAGCTTCATTTATGTAAAAAATGATGCAATTAAGGTGCAAGAGCTCCTAATAAAAATCCCTGAGGCTTCCTCCAAGTCTTGCAGCAAAATCAAAGAATATTAAATTCAACTTTCTTGATCATTCTAACACAAACATTTTGGACTCTTTCAGAGTCCAAAGTCTTTCTTTTTTTTTTCAGAAAAATCGAAAACTTATTTAGAAGAACGTACCTCACTTCATTGAAACAGTTTCTGTGAAAGTTTTATGTTTCCTTTGAAAATATAAAACTCTCCATTAAAAATGTGTGAAGTAAAAGCACAATTTATCCAGTTCTCTACAAGTCCATCTAGGGAAAAAAAACGTGACATACTCAACAAAACCACTATATTTCTTTAATCTTGTCATAAATTGAATTAAACATCAAAGTTTAAACACACATACACAGAAATTATGAGTATTATTTGGAGTTATACAAATGAAGGAGATGAGAGGGCACAGAGGAGTCCATGGTGGAGGTGGTTCAAACCCAGAGTGAGCTGCTCAGTGAGGACCTCAGTGCCCACCCACGCCATGCACCAGGTGTGTTTAGTGTCCTGGTGGGTGATCGGCACCACCGGTTCTACTGTTCATGAGGACAGACTGTGGTTTAGATAGGCCTGTGTAATGGACTCTGATAGAGAAATGGAAGGATAAAACAGGCTTTGGACAGTAGAACATAAAGTGGAAAAGTTCTAAGTACATCGAGTGTCATACATATTTTCTCTGCCTCAAGCTGGAATAAGGCATACGTAGGAATGTTGCATCTTTTTCCTTTGATGCAACCTTTCACAAGCTTCTTAGGGCACAGAATGTCTTTAATTTCCCCTCACAAAACCTGAGTTATAGTATTAAACAGAAAATAACCTTCAATAACTACACGTATATTGGCAGATAATTACATGCTGATTTGCTTTTGAAAATATCATTTCTCTATGACCTGTTCTATTTGAGAAACCACTATGGGCAGGGCTATTTTTCTAACAAGCTTACTGCAAGATACAATTATACTAACAAAATATACATGCCAAAAGTGCACCTACAGATTGCTTACACCGAAAAAGCCCAATAATGGCATAGTGATCATGTAGTTCTCAATCTCAAAATAGCCTAATAGTCTTTTTTTAATACCCCCACTAAATATTTCAGGTAAACAAAGCTATGAAGGCAGATAAACTTGAAGGGGTGGGGGGCAGGGAGGGTAGAGATGCCTGACCCTCTGAAACATACTGTACTAATCTCAAAACCATAGTTTTGAGATTAGTACAGTAGTTTTTGCACTGCTGTGGGGGGTTTTTTGATACTTTTAAACTGAATTGCTGCTTTTCCTCCACTTTCTACAGCTTACTTTTTACTAACAAAATAGTTTTGTGATCCCAGATCCATGATTATCACAGTGAAACGTACTCCAAAATTAGACATAGGAAAGGAAATTATTTTGAAGTGATTTTCTGTGAAAAGCTAATGTTCAACAAAAGATTATTTGCAATTTTTTTCCAAATATCCTCAGCAGAACAGTATTTCATAACAAAGGAGCTGTTAATTTTAGGCCTATGTCAAGGTGCATCTAAGGACTAAAATATTCTCTGTCTTGGTGAGAAACAGATCTTAGTGAAAACCGCTGAGAGCAGCTGACTCTCTTCTGCACAGTTCATGCAGTGGTAGCTGTAAGGCCACCCTTGGGCACTGAGTCAATAGCCACTGCCTACTTTCTCCTGCAATAGAATTATGATGATTAAACTTTTCTCCCTGTCAATGAGAAGCAGAGAAAAGGAGACTCTAAGCAGCTGGAAATTTCCTTAATCCCATTAAGTGAAGCTCCCTCCTTTAGTCAAAAACAATCACATCCCAAGTGGGATTTTATTATGTAAAGCATCTCAAAGCTTGTTTGTGGATTTCTTTCCCAATCCGTTCACACAAAATAAAGCCACAGAGCCATGCACAGAGGCAGGCAGGGCAGTGGCTGCCCAGCCAACTGGACAGGGGGCATGGCAGGAAGTCCAGTAAATGCTTCTGAAGTGAGTTAAGGCATGTTCCTGAAACAGTAATCTCCCCCTTTCATTCAGAAATCCTCACAGGATAAGCTTTGCTGACTTGAGGGGGGAAAAAGGAAAACTTTTTCTTCCTGCAAATACTTAAGCAGAAGGGAAATTTCACAGGGGAAAATGATCACCATAAAGGTCATGAATCTTTAAGGAGCTTAGTAATACAAAGCATCTGGAGTGAAAGAATCTTTTAAGATCACCTTAGAGAAACTAGAGGTCCCAATCCTCACTCTTCCTGCTCTTCACACTACCTTCCCTCTGACACTGCGAGAAAAATGTGGGAATTATTACCTCCTTGCATCACTGCAAAGAAAAACTATCCCATGATGTTCACATGTCTGGCCACACAAGCACAAAACAGTCCTGTTAAGTGGTCCCTGAGTGCATATAAATCCTGCGAGCCCGTGTTCTATCAGCACAGGCTATACATTTCATGTCTTTCCTGCCACCTCCATTCTCACTATTGGCTGGAGGATGGTATAAACCACCTTCTCCATTTTCAACAGGATTTTTTTTTTTTAATGGTCTGACAAATAATGGCAATTGTTTTAAAAGTTAGAAATTAGATTGGAAATAGTATAAGTGAGTGAAATTAACTATAAAACTTACAATGGGTTGCTTTTCTTCTTCTCCCTTCCACCCACTTTGGTCATTGGAAGCTCTGCATTGGGACTCAATTACCTAGAAATACATCCCTGTTCAGGCCAAGATGTCCAGACTGGATAAGGACAACCAGTATCCTTTTCACTTTGTGGAATGGCAGAGTTTGCCACTGCCTGCAGGGTCTCCTCGACAAGAATAGAAAGGACTGCAACACCAGCTGCAAAGCCTCCTTTTACACTGAAATGTCATCAGTCTGACTACTGGGGAAAAAAATCAAGTGAGTTAGGCTCAAATCTTTCCCAAATGCCAAGTCCCAGTCCTCTGATAGGCCCCAGATAGGAAAGATTAATACATATTCATAGAAATTATGGAAAGAATCCACCTAAAGCTGTTCATAAAGTGAGAGATCCCAGGCTTTTCGAGGATGTTAAAGGATATACTTCTCATGCAGTTGGGATCTGCCAGTAAGAGCAAAAAATGGTTTACATTTTCAGAAGTGATGGACACTGCTGCAGTTGAATGTCACAGATATTACAGGCTGCAAAAGGCAATTACAAATTCTCTCTTGTATTATTAAGGTGCCCAGGGATCCCTAGACAAACCATTCCTATTTGTTGTAGTAGATATTTTGCAGGGGATAGTCTTAGTGCTAGGGCATTCTCAGCTCTGAGAGGGAACCGTTCTTCCTTTGGGTTGATCTGATCTTCTGCTCCAGCTAGATCTGCACTCATGTCTCCAAAACAGCACTTTTGCTGTGGCAGAGAGTGCTGAGGACACTCAGGCTGCCTCTTCAGTCTTTCCTTCCAGAGACAAGCGTTGATACTAGTTCCTACAAGGAACACAGTAATTCCATACATCTGGAAGTGGAAGAAGCAAACTCATACCCCCGTGTCGCATCGTATCCATGGAAACGGTGTCTGTGAAGGAGAGTCTGTTCTGCTCCTGACTTGCTCCAAATCAGAGCAGATGATTCTCTGTTGAAATTAAAGATACATCAGATATAGTTCAAAGGTCTGTCCAAGGTCTGGTTCTATTTATTTTTTTTTTAATAATTTGTATGCTTGAAAGGAGAGTAGGCTTATTAAATTCACAGATGACACCAGGCTGGGAGAAACAGCGAGAGTAATGGAGAACAGTACTAAATGTCAGAATGATCTTGACAAATTAAAAAAGTGTTCTGATAAGAAAAAGGTGATGTTCAGTAAAGACAAGGTACTTAAGTAATAAGGTATAAGTGACTGAACAAATGCACAACGGAGTGTGACTGGCCAGACAGCATTTTGCGGAGGAGAGAACATAGAGAAACCCAAGTTGAACATAAGTCACAGACCTAAAATGTTGTCTCCTGAGCTGTAGAAACAGCTTGTTGTGTTGGCTACAAAACATAGGAATATTTTTTTCTTATTACGCTGGTGAGTCCTTGGCAGGAGGATTATGTCTGATGCGGGGCAGAATATGAGAGTTGCTGGGTTCTGAATTTTAAAACACTGATATGCTTTCCTGGTGCTTCAGAGTGTGCACTGCCTTTCAGACCTCCTCAGTTCCTTTAGGGAAGCTCTGGCTTTCACTTCTGTCATAGCCACATCCAAGTTACAGGTCTATGCTGCCAAAGGTGGCTCTGAAAAATGGGGCAGGAAAGCAGCTGCAGGGTTTTCTACGTTTCAACCTCAAAACCCATGTCCCCTATTAAAATAAAGAGGAAATACAAGAGCAGGCAATCTATCACGTGTTTTTAATAAGGCATGTGAGATTTGAGGCTTAAACATGGGAAATCCTACATTATAAGGGATGTCTGGCAACTCCAGTTACTTTGAGAAAAATGTGGATGACCCAGAAGGAGTGCAAAGGAGGGCAGTAAGAATGATTAGCTGTCTGGGAAGACTGACAGCCAGAAGAAGAGAAGACTGAGGAGGAAGGCAGCAATAAGCTTCAAATACGTAAAAAGTTGCTGCTGCAAAGAGGAAGGAAGTAATCTGTTTGCCATGTTCATGTTGGATAGGACTAAAATAAGGCTTGTATGTCACTGAGGAAGATGTAGGTTAGATGTTAGAAAGTGTTTCTGAACAAGCCAGGCAGTGAAGCATTGAAATGAGATTGCCTGGGGAGTGAATTGGGACATAGAGTCCCAATCACTGATGATTAGGGATGGCTGGGAATGGGCTGCAGAGGCTGAGCGTAGCCTGAGGCAGAAGAATGGCAAGAACAATCTGCCGAGTCCTTGCCAGTACTGGAAGTCTTCCCAGTACTGTTTGTAAGTGTATAAACAGCAGTAGAAAGGTAATCATCTGAGTGTCCATTTTGAAGTAGTGTCTTGAAAAATTCATTAGCTCTTTGAGCAACAGGAAAGTTTCCATAGCATGTCTTGGAAAGTACAAAACTTATTTTTTGTGGTGGGTCAACCCTGGCTGGATGCCAGGTACCCACCAAAGCCCCTCTGTCACTCTGCTCCTTAACTGGACAGGGGAGAGAAAATATAATGAAAGACTCATGGGTGGAGACAAGGACAGAGAGAAATCACTCACCGATTGCCGTCAGGGGCAAAACAGACTCAACTTGGGGAAAATTAGTTTGATTTATTGCCAATCAAATCAGAGTAGGGTAATGAGAAATAAAATCAAATCTTAAAAACACCTTCCCCCCACCTTCTCCAGCATGGGCTCCTCTCTCCATGGGGCCACAGGTCCTGACAAGACCCTGTTCCAGCACAGGCTTCCCATGGGGTCACAGCCTCCTTCAGGCATCCACCTTCTCCAGCATGGGGTCCTCCACAGGCTACAGGTGGCCATCTGCTCCACCATGGACCTCCATGGACTGCAGGGGACAGCCTGCCTCACCATGGGCTTCACCACAAGTTGCGGGGTGCATAGAACGTCTGCAGGGTGCCTGCTCTGGTACCTGGAGCACCTCCTCCCCCTCCTTCTTCACTGACCTTGGTGTCTGCAGAGTTGTTTCTCTCACATCTTCTCGCTCCTCTTGCTGGCTGCAATTGCGCGGGGTTTTTTCACCTTCTTAAATATGTTATTACAGAGCTGCTGCCACTGTCGCTGATGGGCTTGGCCTTGGCCAGCAGCAGGTCTGTCTTTTAGCTGCTGGAATTGGCTGTGTCGGACATGGGGGAAGCTTCTGGCAGCTCCTCACAGAAGCCACCCCTATGCCACCCTGCTGCCTAAACCTTGCCATGCAAACCCAGTAAACCTTTAATACTCAGTGTTGCTTTCTTTGAAACATTCTCAGTTAGGGAATAGTCTGCACAAAATAAATTCAAGTCAAAGTTAAAGACCAAATTTCGGCTTTTATTGTCTGCCTTTTTTTGCAGATAGGCATCATCTACAAAACAGGGAGCACAGTGCTGTGCCTTATAACGTGGTAAGAACAGAGAGAGCTTGGTATTTTTTATTGCAATGTTGACAATTATATTTTTCTTTAGGTATTGCTTTGTCCCTGAATTGTTTGTCATGCATCTGCCCAAGAAAAATAGATTTCATGTTAAAAGGATAGGTGTGATAACTAATGTTCAGACTACAATAAAAAAAAAAAAATATATATATATAGATACACATCAAATACATATTTATTCTTCTTCTGCAATATTCATTACATATATTCCTTAGAGGACTATTTGCTCCATCCAGTTTACTGGACATATTTAAATTTAGACAGGTAAATTTTCTTCAGTCTTTCCAGGGTTAGAAATTGCATTTGCATGAAAAGCTTGTGACTCCATACGGAGGTTCTAGGCCCAATTTACCAAGAGCTCATGACTCTTAAGATTGAAAACCACCACACTATAAGAATAATATACATTAATCAAGGAAGAACTGTTGTGACTATGGTTCATGTATCATTTTAATTAAACTGCATGATGAAACAGCTATATTAAATAACTTCACTAATGACTGAGCCTTATAGTATAAGCTGTGATATGATTTTTCTTTAGGATATTAACTTTATCTTAAGACTTGTTATTTTCTCTGACATGGATAATGTTTCTGCACTGACATCTTCATAGTGCAAAATTAATTATATCTGGGCAATCAGAGATAAGTTTCTGAATTCCTTTGTATTTTATATTATATACCCTTTTTAATCTTGGAAGGTACCATGAAAAATTCTTTAAATTTCTCACTCTTTCACTGCTTTGTTTTCTTTTGAAGAAATACACATTTTTCCAGGACCTAATAAAGGAGAAACTGTTCATAAAAGATTGTTTTTATGGTTTTCCTTTTTCTGTATTTAGTCATACAGGAGTGACATCATTAACCTGTGGGGATTGTGGTTTTTGTTTGCAGTGGCACTCCAGAGACAGTATAAGGATGTATTTACATAGCCATTGCATTCAGAAATATTATATTATCAAGTTTAACTTACTGAGCAATAAATTCTTACCAACTTTCAAATCCAAAAGGGACAGCATGGAAATTACTCTTTATATCACACCTTTAAAGAAACATTTCTTATATTTTCTAGGTGATAGAAAAATTACAGCGAAGTAGAGAGGGAGGAAAAGGGAAAAAACAATAACCTGACTCATGGTGGGAAAATATGAAAAGGTAATTTCTTGTTTCTGGCCTGCTAGCCTTGGGGCACACTTTTTCTCTGTTCCCCTGTCCAACTTTTACTCATGCTTTTGAGATAAGGCAAAGACTCATTCACCTTCATGATGCAGTTCTGTTTCTGGGTGAAGATAGGACTGAAAACAAAACTGAATAGGAACAAATACTGCGGGGAGATGCTTTCAGTCAAGTCCTCTAGACTTCCTCCTTCAATTCTCTTTTTTGATACTAGATGCTTGAGGAAAAGGAACAGTTTGGATCAGCTTCCTCACCCTGTTCTCAGCTACTAGTTCAACTTTGGCTTACGCCTGTTTTTACCTCCATAGTAGGTTTTACACACAACCCAAATTAAATTGCTCTTTTAGCTTTGATTGTTCATGCACATAATCTGTCATTTAGGCAGCCTCTCTCCCTCTCCCTCTTCTTAGTCAGTGTGGCCTACGAACTGAAAAAGTATTGCTTCTGATGACACATGTGAACCCAAAATTAAAGGTATTAGCATGGTCCTGTCATTGCCCAGTTCTGGAGTCATTACATTTAACATTGTAAATAAAAGCCTAGAAATATTCAAATACACTCTAAAGTTAAACTGTGCTTTCTACATCCTAATCAACCATTAAATGTAAGTACTTGTAGCTACAAGCTGTGGATTCCCATTGCAGCAACAGACAAATCTGCAACCTGGCCAGTGGGTGTTTAACTGGAACTCTGATCTGCCCCTGCTATGTGGCCCCTAGTCTATGATATTTTAGATACTGCTTTCATCATGTCACTCCCATTAGACGTTCTGCTGTAAGGCTTCAGCGCCTGTACTGCTCAGAAAGGCAGCTCTAATCCACTCCTTTGTGGTCCTGGTCCAAGACCTCACTTCTTCCACTCTCAGCAGAGGCCCCAAGATCATAGAATCATAGAATCATAGAATGGTTTGGGTTGGAAGGGACCTCAAAGATCATCTAGTTCCAATCCCCCCGCCTTCAGCAGGGACACCCTCCACTAGATCAGGTTGCTCAAAGCCTCATCCAGCCTGGCTGGATCACTTCATCATGACAAACACACTGGCTCCAGATGCATCGTGCCATATCTATCCCTAGGAGGAAGCTCTAAAATACCCGCAGCAGTGCAAACACATCAAGCTTCTGAGATAAAGGCACACCAGAATCCTGTACACCAACCAGCTGCTATAAAACAGGTGAAGGATGTCCCCAGTGCTCCTCCTCTCCATCCTACCCACCTGGGAGGAGGAGGCTGAAACTCCCTTTTCCACCTCCAGATAGATGCTCCAGTCATTACTGGAGGGGAAGTGGTTGGCAGGATTTCTGCACTTTGACAATTGGATTAGGTATCTTCCCACTGTTTATATTTCTCCTTGCTTCTTTCATTTTGAGTAGCATATGAAAACAGGAAAAGCTAAAGGACTCTCTTCTCACAGAATAAAAATACAGGATGCTGGAAAAAGCCATTTTGAAGTTTCCTGAAACTCTAGGTGGGGAAGGGGGGGGGGGGGGAAGAGAAATACAGCTTTTCTATCATTCAAAAGAGGAAGATCTTTCGCATTTCTCATTTCTTAATGTTCTGATCTATTAAAAACCCAGTAATCTCCAAGATCGCTACTGGTCTGCTCTAAAATAATGATGGTTTAACAGCTAGGTACTGTCCTTGGCCAACTGCATTAGGTGGCAGTGCACCACCACCATCTACTGATCAACTGGCTGTACTACCAACAGAGGCCCTACTCAGCTCGATATGGATTTGCAGAGGCTTTAATTCACACATTAAACTTGTTGCACTGAGCCAGTTTGTCACATGTTGCACATGCCTGAAAAGGAGAGCAAGGACAGCTAAATGCAAGTCTAGGAGAATCATGAAACTTAAAAATTTCAGGGAGCAACTATTTAGGTTTTTTGGATATTGTTGAGCTACTGCTGGAAAAACTACAGATACAGGTTATTCATTCAAACACCATTCTGCTTTGACTTGCAAATCAGGAAAACTGGTGACAGTAGGGTAGGCAACACTGGTTAATGTTGCGCTGAAAGGATTAAAACCTGCTTTCTCTTCCTGCACTTTTACTCATGCTAACGAAAATCATCAGAAATATAGTAAATTATCTTTGACAACTCTTTCAAGGTACTGAGCTATCTATGTCCATTCAAAGAACTCAGTAACGTAATGCATTACATTGCATAGGACGCACACTTGGTTCCTTGTGCTAAGCTCAGAGCACATGTGTTAGGAGGAGCTAAGCTGTTGCTTCTCAGTATGCCTTCTTGAATTTGACTATATAAATTAAAAATTATTTAATGGCAAGGAATTTTCAGAGTTTTGAAAGGGCTAAATTGATGTCAAATTTCTTTGCTTAAAAGGGATTATTTTGGTTCATATTCTTTATAATATCAGTTGTTCTTTCTCTAACCTTTCAAGGTCCCTCTGTACTTAGACCAGCTATTCTCTTTTTTAAAAGACTACCTAGAATCTCTCTCTGCCTCTGTAGCAAATGGAAAAAAATTACTGGAAAGGTTACTGATATTGAAAGTGTGATCTCTCTGCTCTTCTTATGTTATTGAATCCTTTTGGTCTGATACTGCTGTAAACCAAGTCTGAAGATTAGCCTGGTAGAGTCTAAGTTGTGTAGAAGTGGGAGGCTATTAACAAGGATCCTGTTGGGTAGTTTATGCAGTATTGCAGTATTTCCACCTCTGCAAAAGGATCTATCAAAAATACCCAGTCAGAGCACAGAATTTCACTTCTATTCCATGTTGGTGTAAATGTCTGTGCATTGTGTATGAGGACACAGACTGGTGCTTGGAGCTATCCTTTCCACTGCCCTTTGTTAAAGTGTTCCATATGACTACCTCTTCAATCTGCTTACCTTCTTTTGTCTGTGTTGATGGAGTTGTGCCAACTTACAGCAACAGATAATAAGGTGTTATGTTCTGTACAAGTGTTACTTCCATGTTTCACTTGTCTGAGTCTGTGTACTAACTTAGATGATAGGTGTTTGAGGCCAGCCACCTTTGATTTACTGTTGAGAGTGCCATGCACGCTTCTGTCACGGTGGACACGATAAATAGCGTGATAATAACAACTTACTCCCACTGAACAAGAAAGCAGACACATTATCTAGTGGGTTGTCTTGTCTTTGACTGCAATCAAGGGAATTTACAGGTGTTCAGCTGGCCACAGGAGGGCTCTCATATTGTTCCCTAGATTCAGTAAGGAGTACAATGGGAACAAAGACCACTTAATTCAGATCAGACAAGTTCTCTCTCTTCCTAGATTACACTCATAGTTTATGAAAAATGAAGTTTTTTGTAGTCCTTAAACAAAGCCTTTCCATCAGGGTTAAGGCCAGCTGGGACCATTAGATCATGTTACAGAATATGAATCCATTGTTCCCAATATTTTTGTAGCCAGAACTCCCTTCAGCCACCTTCTTCACTTTCCTAGTCCTTAGACTTCACCTTTGTCTGTCTGGTCCTTTCCACTTCTGTTTTCCTCCTTGTGCTCTCCCTTGGTTTAGTGTCTCTTGACGGCAATAGCAGTGAGGTCATGCTAATTATCCCAGCAGGGTTTATTAGCCTGGACTCCAGTCACTGCTACACTTTGCCTCTAGTGTCATTCTGAAGCACACCTTAGTGACTGGAAAATAACAACATGAGCTGAAAGATTTTACCAATGTGCTTTTGTTTTGTCAAGATGTTTTTGCTGAATGTGCAATGTTCGTGTGCCTTTACATAGTACAGTCATTTTTAAAGAATTATATTAACTCCATAGACTTTTAAGTGAACAAGGAATGAAAGCCTTTTACTCAGTTAATGCTTATATATATATATATGTATGCATACATGGTTAAGCCTAACATTTGAAGAGTTCCAGTTTCCTACAGTCCACATTTCAGTAGTATGTATGTAGGTTATGACTACTTGGAGTCCCTAATTTTAATGGTAATTATGTGTTTAAACATTCCTGAGAATGCTGTGCCTGACAGACAGAGGTACAGAAGTCCTTCAACCCAAACCCAGCACATCTCAAAAGCAGGCTGGCATGTGCTAAGCCAGTCTGAAACAGAGGCAGACAAATTCAGTGCACATTCGGACAGCATATCTTTTGGGAATAGTCTGAGTCATTCTCACACTGAAATAATGTCCCCACAACCAGGGCAAATACAGGCCTTCCAGAGTACCTCTCACTCTCTGCAAGTATGTGATCCACTTTTGGGCCTGTCTACTTTTCTTGGGCCAAACCCACTCATTTTTATCTTCGTTTTGTCAAGCTAGATAAAATCACAGCATCATAAGATACGTGTAATGAGTTCACCTCTCATTTTCTGGGTTTTCCCAGAAAAGTTATATTCATCATGCTCTGGAAAACACATTGCAATGGATGTCTTTTAGTTGGCATAATGTTTTCAGTGGAAACAGTCTGCATCTCAGTTTTTGTAGCAGACTGGTTCTGTACTCTGATGGCCGTACCATCTCCATCAATGAGTGAGCTCTATATATTTTCCCAGTTCCTGTTTCCCACACTGTTCTTTTGCAGTGTACAGGGATTGTAAGAGAAGCTGAGTAGTCCTTGTGTCCTGGAGCCCTGCACTACGGGGATAGCCTGGCTTTTATCTATGGACATTATTCCACAATCCCACACTCAGCAGTCCCATAAATTTCTTCCCTCCTGGGAGGGGCGGGGGGGGGGGGAAGATTATTTTAGATTTCTTATTAGTGTCTACCCTGTCTTCCCAACATATGGCCACAAACTGTCTTGCCTTCAGCAGTTTTCTCTGTATTGACACAGGGGCTGATAATATAAATTCTTTGGGTTTTTTATTCCTTTACAGAAGGCACACATTTAACTGGAGGACTGTTCCTGGAGCAGCATGGGGTGTAGGAGTGCTCAGTGAGGGGCTGTGAATATTCCTAAGGAAGCAGCACAAGGTTTGGTGTAAGATTAAACTGGTGCTCCATAACAGGCAGAGGTTGTGAGCAGAACTAAGGGGAAGGTCCTGAGAAATTCAGAAGTTTGCTGCCTTTCCTGGAAGCAGCTGATCGCTGTTTCAGTGACAGCAGCGGCTTGTTGCTCCCAGGAGTCTGCTCTGATAGGCAACTATCCACTTGGCCTTTCTCAGAGCTGGTCCTGCCACATCGGTTTTCAAAGGGTTCAGAATGCCAGACACAAAAGCAGTTTCACAGTGCTTCAGCTCCCATCTCCTGAGGCTTGTGCCTCTTGAGAAGTCACAATATTTTCCTAAGTAATCATGAAACAAGTCCCTCCCAGCCAGTTACATTTATAATGAATTACGATGCCTGGTCTTCCTCATGAGACAAATAATACAGTCCTGCCCATCATTTCAGTATTTCATATTTCACTGTGTTTATCTTGAATGCTACTTAAGCTCTGTCTTTTCCAGATGATGAGTAATCCAGGCAAAACCACCTGCGGATGCTCCTTCTCTCATTCATTCTCCCCTCCCTTGGAAATCTGTGGCAGCATCTGTTTCAGACAGACAGTCCTCCAAAAGAATGGGAAGAGCTGATTCTTGGATAGCAACTGAGACAATGACTGCTCTCCTATCTTTTTAATGTCATTTAATTAAAAAATCAGCAAATGTTCAATTCTGGTACATTTGTAATCAAGAGCAGAGATGTGAGGTTTAATTTGCAGTCAGTGATGGGTTCTATATTTGTGCTTCAGTCAATATGTTCTCCTGTATATCAGGTATAATGCAAACATACAGTGAAAAGTATTGCAGTTCAAATGAACAGACTATTCAGCCATATGTACATGCTCTGGACAAATACAGGATAAAATGAAAAGAAGAGAAGAGTGCAGACAGAGTCCTGTGCATTTCTAATAAGTCTACAGAGAAATACCAGGGAAGATATGCAAAATCTGACCTGGCAAAGTCCTGGCACAAGTGTATAAATATTTGCCAGTATGGTAATTAAGTTCTTGGCTGAATCTAGATTACATAAAATGTTCTGTCTCAGTGCACTCAGAAAAGAAAAGCAGTGGAACCACAAAAAATAAGAGTATTTAAATATAATAAAGAATTGCCTTTTAATTTTTTAGTCTTCAGGTGAACCTCCTTCATTTTGAATTCTATCATTTTTATTTTAAATGCATAGTGAAAAAGTTGCTATCTCCTTTTCACTAAAGCGGGGACTAAGATAATTCTCTCCTAAACTCTAGCATAGAGAACATCATCATCTCTTATTCCCCTATCTGACAAAAACATATACAGTGTTCATCAGTCCTTTGGTCACCTTCGTCCAACAGGTTTCTGACATCGCCTTCTTTCCTTCCCTGCCAGATGCACCTTTGACCCTTTGTTTCACACGTACTCTCTCATTTCCATCACTTCCTCCCTCTGTGCTGTGCACGGAGAATGGGTGCACTTGGGATCTTCAGGGGCGATCTGAAAACAGCGGGACTGTGACTACCTTTACTTCCCTGTGTAAAGGCTAGAGGGAATGGCAAAACCTTAAGGGTGATGGGTTTGGCTTTTGGTTACTTCCAAAATAATGGGAGAACAAGGAAAAGGTACAAGTCCACTAAAATGCTTCCTGAGACAATGAGCTCTGGAAATCATAAGACTCAGAATATTAGCAAGTAAACCATCAGAACCATTTGTAAGCATTAAATACAGGTGAGAAAACCAAGCAGATTCCCCATGTTAATACTGTAGAATTAAATACTTATGTGTCACATGAAACAACTTGGTAGCAAACTCTATGTGAGCTTGAAGACATTAATAATGAGCTTGAGTTTAGAGACATAAGGAAAAAAAATAACGTTGCAATGTGCATCACATTAACTGTGGTGGGAGGGACACTGTTTAGCACTAGCTAATTCAAAGCTGGGCCCTTGGGAGCTAAGAAACTAGTTGCGTTTGCTGGCACAGCTGTAGCTGACTAAGAGATTACTAAACTGTGATGGGATGTGTGTGGCAATCAGATGCAGCAGATCAGCCATTGGAGAAAAATTATAGAAATAATTGCTTCAATATTTTCTTTTTAACTAGGTAGATAAAATAAAATATTCCAAAAGTTCTTTCCATTAAGGACTGGTGGCATAATATAGGGAAATGAATACTTGAAATACTTTTAAAGTCAAGTTTAGATAGACCCTGGAAGGATTATACTTTAGAGATTCCAGGATTACAATCTGTCTTTGTAAATTACCAATAACTGTGAATTATTTTTGAGCTGCTGTATAATTGTATTTTAAAAAAACCCTGAGCTTTAAGTTTAAAAATGGTAAGTCTTCCATTCTTATTAAGGAACAATGGATCAAGCCGATGCAGCATTGATCTGTTTGAATCAGCAGGTGTATTCACACCACACAAAGATAAGGGGTGAATTCTGATCGGTCAAAACCAACCATTCCTCAATTTAGATTAAAGAAGGAAAGAGGTTGAAGTAGGAAGGTAGGAGTGAATGGGGAGGGACTTGTAGTGAATAAGATTAGTTAAAACAGCTTGAATGACACTGTGGCAGTAGGCATGTTCAGGATAAAGTTCAGAAAGATAAACTGGGATAAATGTATGAGATAAAACAGATGGGAAGAAAGAGAAAGAAAAAAATGGAAGTGCTGTTTAGAAGTATGGATGAGAGGTAACAGTAAGCAGATTTTAAATAATAAAAGAAAAGACAGGATAAGGTTTTTGTGGAAAAGGTTATAATTTCAAATTGTAAAGCTGACATGCTTGGAACTAAAAGGTTGAAGTAACAAAAAAGTTGGAGTAGAAAGATAAATGAGATTTTGGTAATTTAGTCAGTAGCTGAAACCATGAGAATAAGTGAAGTGTCCTGGGTTAGAGGAAGTCTGAGGGCAGAAGTAACAGGCAGATGGGAGAAAGAGGAGCCACAGAAAGAAGGTGATGGATGCAATTGACTGGAGAACTTCAGTGAAATCCAGTTTTTAAAATCTTGCTAAGATTATGGCTTCTGAGAACAATGTTTGCCAGTTTTGTATTGATTTATGAAGTGGTTTCTTTTTTTTTCCCTCCCCCCCTTGAAAAGACTAAAAGACAGCTCAAGGCCATTAAGCAAGACTCTCTTGCATTTTATTTTTGCTGACTCAAAGGGAGAGAACAGAAGGAACTGTCATCAGGAGGCACAGGGAAGCACAGGCACTCACAAACTCCCTGAACAGAGCTGTGCCTGGATGGATGTCTGTATCTCCATGAACCTCCAGAAGAGCTGTACTGCTGCGGTGGCACCAGGGGAAGACAAATGAGAGCAACAGGGTGACCTTGTGGTGAGGAAATCGATCTAAAATGCTTTGAATGTATCTCATCAAGGCGATTAAATAGAGAGGGGAGGCTCTTAAATTTAGTCAAAAGCCATTAATAGCACAAAGATAGTTTGGTTTATTTAAATCTGACATATTTTTTGTTGTATCATAACAGCTTTGTGGCAGTTCAGTCAGACATGTAAGTAGTGTCCAGCAGAGTTTACATCAAGCCTTCTCCAGAGAAAGTTTTAATTTCTCCTAGCTCATATCCAAATGATAGTCATCTCATGGAGCAGATACTCCTAGAAACTATGCT
>NW_010332261.1:0-4817 GCF_000700745.2 Antrostomus carolinensis
GCAGAGAAGCAAAAACCGTGCTACCGCGCTTGCCATCATCAGGAACGGGCCTGCAAGTAGCGCTGATGTCAGAGCTCCGTGGCCGGGGTGACCCTGAGGAAGGTGGGTCCGGATGGACCCTCTGCTGCACCGTGCCAACTGCAGCACTAGTCACCCTGCTCTGGGCTGCTCCGAGCCCGACAATGCTGGTATTATCATCTCCAAACATTGCTGGTTTTAGTTAGTGCTTGTGTACTGAGCTCTCGGTGTTACTGGTACCAGAGCCAGGAAAACTCTCCTCCATCGTTCTCTTTACTTGACTCTGCTAGCACACAGTGGACTCAAGGTCGTTGAAGGGAATGGTCTGCAGAGCCTCCCTGATGAGGGGCAGTAGTCTGAGAGAAAAGGGGTTCCCTGTGCCCATGGAGACCCCTGTGCTCTGCATTTGTGGTTGTTTAAGTGGCCCCAACAAGTCACTGAAGCAGGACAACAATCTTAGAAGCAGCCGAGACGTTTCCTTGTGCACATTCAGAGACCAGAGTGTCTGCTGGTATTCCTGGGAGGGGACGTTAACCTCTCAGTCCTGCAGACTTGCAAGTGACATGGGTTCTCCACTGCTTTTCCAGTCAGGTAGGTAGGACAACAAAACAAAAAAATAGCATTTAGAGACATCTGCTTTTTCAGATGCCAGCCTGAGTTTTCAGTGAAGTCTTACTGAAATTACTACTGAAAGCTGGTTTGGGAAAAAGAAAGAAACTGAAGGAAGCAGCTACCTCATGGACGCATCCATTCTTGTTCCATTGGTCTCTATAATAATCACTCGTGTTTCCATAGTGACATCCATCTGTGGCTCTCAAGTTACTTATCAAGTAATGAAATAGGTGCTTGCAGGTTCCATTGCAGGAATGGGACCATAAACTTAACAGCACACCAATCAAGTCCACAAAATATTGCCTCAGCTCTGTCTGGATGAATCATGACATTCAAGTTAGTCTTCAAAACAGAAGGATGTAGACTGATATTTAAAGGAAGCAGAAAACTGGCAAATAGTTCAGTAAAAGTGGCAAATGCTTTTATGCACAAGTATTAAATCTAAGAATAATGTATTAGTCATTCACTTCTTTAAAGACAGCTCTCTTCTCGCCTTCCATTATTGTCTGCTAACTTTGAATATCATACTTGAGAATGAGTGCTAAATATCTACTCCTTCCACATGATGAAATAAATTCAGAGAAGAAATTACACTTTATTATAGAACTGTAATTCCATGTATCTGTAATGGCCCAGCTAGGTTACTTTGCAACATAGTTTACAATGTAAGTGGCTTCAGAGCAAAACAGCTAATAATTGTGAATAGGCAAAGAATGATGGCTAGGGGTTATGGATTTTCTTTTATGGCAGCAGTAAGTGACTTTGGTTAATGAAGTCCGCCTTGTTTTATCTATGATTGAGATATGCTTAAATATCATTTGTGAGTCTTGATGAAAGGCCTTAATGGATGGCAGAAAACTAAATTCACAGGTTTTATGGATAAGAAAACTCTGAATTATGTAGTGATAAAACTGATCTGAACAGGTATTTTATATGTAAAGTGATGAAGGAACAGTAGATACAAACTTTTGGGGGAAGCTTTGAAACATTACAAAGGGGAATATCAAAGCAACAGAGTGTAGTTCAACATTCTCAATTAATTATATCCCATACAACATTTGCCAGAGTTAAAGGTGTCCATTGTCTTATGCAAGGATCAAGAAAAGAAGAATGTTCTTGGGCTATGCTAATAATCTGTGCTGTTAAATGATTTTTTTTTTTTTTTCCAAGATATGAAGGTATGATTATGAAGGTGTAATTCACTTCTGATTTTTATTAAAAAAGAGTTAGGTCATAGCCATTAATCATTGATAGAGAATGTTACCAATTTCTATGTCTGTTCATGTAATATGTATGGCCAAATGTTTGCACAGCATCGAGGAGGAGGTTAGATACGAAAATAGGACCTCATTGACCAACTGTTTTATGTGTCAAATGTTAAGTGAGAAACAGGCTGCATCTCATTCCAAACCTGCATTCCTTGACTTGCATGTATTTGCGAGCTGTTGTGCCAACTTTCATAATTTTGTTGTGAATCTTGGAACATTTGAAGAAAAGTTTGCAGTATTCAAACAAAAGTAATTGGGATATAGGAGTAAGGAGATAATATTCCATGACATGAGGAATAGAGGATATTGGACAAACTGATTGGGGAGCTCTGTTTGGCTTTACCATCTATCACGTTTCTGATATTTCTTTTAGCTCTCGATCTTATAGTCAAGCATTCAAAATAATGTTAAGCTTTTATTGACGAGCAAATGTCTAGCTAACCAGGTCGTGGTGGCTGACAAACTAGAAAGAGTCTCAGTTTGGTTTTTTTTCCTTGCAATCCCAAGTTTTTAAATTCATAATATTTGTGTCTGGGGAGGGGTGATTCATCATCATCAGCTTCTTCTTTTGTTGATTATATTTTTAATTTTATTTTATGCAGTGTCTTGAAGTAGTTGCTTTATTTGTTATCTTCAAGGTCAAGCCTCCAGTTACATGCTTTTTTTTTTTTTTTATTTTTGGGACGTGAAACTTTCCTGTCTCATGACACCTGCAGTAATATGTAATCAGAGGTGTGCATTAAGAGCATTTGCTGATGAAAATTGGATAAGCATTTCCCAAAGGATATTAAAATAACTAGGACAATTTAAAAAGTTCCCCAAAATTAAGGAGAAAAATTAATGGAGAAAAGAATGGAGCCTTAGGATGATAAACTCTTTTCCTTTGTGGTTGTAAGACTTAAGATCTTAAGAAACGGAATTAATGTTAATTCACAAAATCAGGAAGCACTAGAGAACAAACTTAAGCTAGATTTTTTTTTTTTTTTTAAATTTAGCTGTTGATTAGTTTTCTTTTACCTTGGTATCATGATTATTCAATGTGAAGTACTGAGTGTATTTCAGTTCTACCCAAAAAGAAAACAGTGCACTGAATAATAATGTAAATTGTATAGAATTGGCTAATAACTTTAGACTGTAGGAAACTTGTACTTTTAAGTCAGCTATTGACAAACTGAAAAAAGCCCAAACATTGTAGAAGTTGGAATATTTCAAAATAGATGAATTTGAAATTCTTTTCATATTGTTACTATGAACGATAATAACAGCATCTGATTTTAATGGCCAAAGCATAAAACTCTGTGGACTGGAGTTACCCAAATTGTTTAAACAGTGTTTGCTTTCTTCCAGCCTGAACATTTGTACCCCTCAAAATAATACTTACCAGTTGCTTTGACAACAAGCTTGGTAGTTATTTAACTTTTAAATAAAACTCTTAAACTTTAAACTCCTTAAGGTTTTCCAATGGAGGACTCAGCTGCAGGTGGTGATCAAGGTGCTGTGTCAACATTCAGAAGGCACGTTGCACAGAAGACAGCTCAGAACACTTGCTGTGTTTTATGGCTTTTCTTATCTTCATATATTTTTAAAAGTTCTGGTCCTTCAGAATAGTTCATCTTCCCACACCTTCTAGCAGACTCCTGCTGCAGCTTCAGGCATATCCATTGTGTAGTGCCCTTCCACCGTACGGCCTCAGTGAGAACAAACTGTTGGTAGCACTCCTAAGTTTGGCATTTAGGGATAACATATATGACAAAGATTTGTAATGGTGTTCAATATGTGTTTGCATTAAAGAACTTCAGCCATTTGCTGTCACTACAGTGGTGGTAACAACACTGCAATGATGTATGTTTCCGTTTGCATGTGTTCTGTGGAATAGAAATTAGTAAAATCAGTCACAATACAGCACTACATCATCCCAAAAGACAGATTTTTTTTTTTTTTCTAGAAATAGATTAATTAAGATTTTAGCATTCATACTTGCCACTCATCACTTAAACACTCTTGCGGTCTATGGTACAAGCAAAAGGGGAAAAAAAAAATGAAATCTCAATTTGTCTCTTGTATTAGTATCAAACTCATAGTGTCAGTTTCAGACTTGTACTACTCAGTGCTTGTTTTATGAATTCAAGAAATACTGAGAACAAATGTGTATTTTGCAGTACTAAAAATATGTGAAGAAACATAAAAAACTATTTGCCATTCCTGCACTGACTAAAATGACAAAAGCATACATACAAAATGCATTTGATTTTTTCTAAACAAAATCAGTTTCTATTGTAATGTATTTGATTAGTATTGCAGGTAGATAAATATGCTCACTTTCAGTGTGTGCTTTTGAAATAAATTGTATTGGAGTGGGCTTTTTAATATTACAAATGAAGTGCTTTGTGGCATTTTTTAAAAATCTCTGGGATAATGATACAAATATTTGGCAGTGAAGGTTAGAGTTTTTGAAGTTACACACATCTGTGTTCAAAGTACCAACTACAACAACATGGTTTCTGAGAGATATGGCTGCTTTGCTGACCTTATTGAGAGATGGAAATTTGAAACATTAAAATGTAGGACATCTCAACAATTTACCAAGCTGTTGAATTGAAATGCCATAGGAGCTGCGATTACGAAATTGAGCTCCTATAGTTTGCATTCTTAATATGACCCTCAGGACAGGTTCAAAAAAGAAAGAATAAAGAACAACTTAGTGATGCAAATAAGCTTCCCACGGGAGTGTAGGTGTCTGATTTCTTAACAATTAGAATTTTACATGTTAAATTCCTTGACAATTCTGCCTTTGCTGAGTACACTCTCCACTGAACAAATCTTTTCTAGAAGTTAACTGCTCTTGCATGTTATGCCAGGGATGGATTTGGGTCTGAATCCAGGTACTGGACCCTGTGTTCTCAGCAATGCTTCCTGCTG
>NW_010332261.1:4833-6448 GCF_000700745.2 Antrostomus carolinensis
GCTGATGTTCGAAATGGAAGTTGGTGAGCTATAAACTTCAAACTAGAACTGAAGAGTGGTTTCAGAGGCAGAAAAAATGTGCCTAGGACAGATACTCAAGGTGGTGAGCAAGGGGGGTTGCATCTGGGAACAGGTGGAGAGAACAGAATAGTCTATGCAGGGAAATTGGTGCTGGAAGCTGGAGAAGACAGTGAGCCTATCATCCTATTACCAAACCCTTTTTAAGACATACCCCTTTATAATAATTTGTACATGTTAAACTAAAGGCTTCCTTTCTGCCCTGAGGAATTTGTAAGATCTCTGCTCATTGTGTCACTCAGGGATCCTAACTCCCTGTCTTCCATTAGGCAGCCTCTTTCACTTATTCTCACCAACACTGCAAAAGGCCATTCAGAGGACTCAATAGCCCATAATAAGGAGCCACAATACCAGATTTTAGCAAGGAGTGAAAAAAGCTGTGTATTTTGAGACCTCAGGGTTGTATATTTAAGGAAAATAGGTAGAAAAGAATATGCCATAATAGCCTCTATTTACAAGCATGAAGTGTGCATTGTATTTGTGAGGAATAACAAAAAAAGGAGATCCTGTTTTTTAGTCTTGTGCAGATATAATTATATTGGCTAGAGGCATAAGGTAGTTTTTATTCTCATATTTTTCTGATGTAGTTATCCAAAAAGAGATGTTTTGATGTAGTTATGCTGGATATGAGGGTGCTTTATTTCAGTTTAGTTTATTTCCTCATTCATACATAACAACATTAGCATTATGAGAACTGTACATGGCCTATCTCCGTTTTAGCTGCAGTGTAATAGTGAAAGAGGTTTAGAAGCAAAGCTAATGAATATAAGGGCCAAACTTAGATGAGGTAGAGAAGTCCAGGAATGATTAAAATTGGTACCTAAATACATTGTGGTATTTTCTCTCAGTCAAAGAATATGTCAATGTTGCTTAATTAACATTTCCAGTTTCTTTGACTCTAGGTCTGAACATGATCTCCCTTCCTCTTGTGCAGTTCCACTGGGTTGAAAGGGGTTACTTGTGGTTTACACCCAGCAATGGCTGAAGAGACTCTTTCAACTGCCTCTCAAGATGCAGTTAGTTAGTCTTTTGGATCACTTGCTTTGACTTGTCTGATTAGTTTAAATGGAAATTATTTCTCATCATGATTATCAAAATGATTTATCTGTTTCCAAACAAATTCTTTCATGTGTCCATCTTCTCTATCCTTCTCTTCCCCTCCTTCTTTCTGAGAGAACATTTTCCTTCTCCCCATTAATTAGAATAAAAAACTTCAAAGTTTTTATTAACTCAAAAGATCATGTTACTATTCTGCTCTGCTTATCCTACTGGCATAATGGGTTTTCCACACTAAAATAGGAAACTATCAGAGACATACTTGTAGGACAGCTTTTGTATGGCATAGATGATGTTCCTCCATAGTAACCACTATTTATGGGGGGTTTTTTTAATGCTATTTTTGTCCTTAGAGTAACAAATGTTTACATTCTTTACCCTTCTGTTTTTTAATTCTGCCTTTCAGTTGTTATGATTAGGGTAAAGAAAAACTGTAGCCTTAGAAAAATGACAAATGTAGAAGGTGAAAGCACTAGAAGGG
>NW_010332261.1:6482-16264 GCF_000700745.2 Antrostomus carolinensis
AAGAGTTTCACAGAGGCAAATATCTTCAAGCTAGCAGAAATGTAATAACGTGTCATATGTTCAGTCAGAGTGTTTTTCAGTTGTCTTCAGATTTTTTAGTTTTTATTTTTTATTTTTGAGAAAGGAGTAGAGAGAATGTTGACCTTTGCTTTTATTATTTCTGTTTTTCAAACTGTAGGCCGTAACAAGGTTTTTGCTGTTGATTAATAATTGTGTTGTCTGATCACCAAATGGGTGTGTACTCTTGGCAGTGCTGTCATGTATTCCAGTATATCCATCAAACAAGATGTCAATGAAAAAATTAATATGAATTATGGTATAAGAAAAAAATAACAAACAATCGAGCAATACAATTCTCAAACACTAATATTGCAACCTTGAAAACAAAAGCTCAGTGTTTAGTTTTATATTCATTGTTTAGCCTGGCAGTTGAGAATATCTTGACTTCCAGATATACTCTGCAAATAATGTAAAACACATTCAAAACCATTACACTTAACACTGTAAAAATAAATAAAGGCTAGAAATATAATTTAGATTTAATTGAGTAATGATGGTCTGTGAACTCAGTAGGAGCCAGTGTGGGCTCTGCAGTATGGATTTGTTAAGGTGCTTTAGCAGTCAGTGGGCAAAAAGGGGATTGTATCTGATTTATGGCTTGTACAGCACAGGGAAGCCCCAAGCCAGTCTGCAGCCTGTTAGTGCATCCTGCTGTGCATTTAAGTTGATCTGTGCATGCACAGGCAACTCCCTCTCACGTGTGCCATGAAAAAGGAGCTCTGACATATGAAATGCAAATGTGTCATGTGTACATGACTGTGTCCACTAGCTCCCACATGCATACAGGGCTGGTGATCTAGTTGATGGTTTCCAGCTCAGAATTATTTTTGTGATTAACAAAATAACAGTGACTTTCACTATTATGCTTAATACTAAAACCGATTGTTTTATGCACCCTGGAAAATACAGTTACATTGTGTTCATAATGTAATAGGATACAAAAGCCTGTCCTTTCCACAGTTAAAATAGGTTGTTCTTCTGGATGTGATAGCAGAGAAAGATATTAATGAAACAAGATGTTTTTGCTTAATTAGGTGATCGGCTTGCACGTCTGGATATACTTTAGCATTGCTGAAATATTATATACCTAAAATGATGACTTAAATGATATTATTCTCAATGCAAATATGTTTTAGCTATGATGCCATTATAATGTTTTTTTCTTGTAGCTATTTCCTGAAGAATTAGCAAAAGCTATTGTAGTTGCCATGCCCAAACATTTAAATTTTTATACATAAATTGCTATTCTAATAGAATAGGATCCTTACAGAATAATGAATGGTATGTTTTGTTAAGGATCCAGAGTATGTTTGTAACCTTAATAAGGTAGTTACAATTTTTTTAATATATATGCATATATATACACAAACACAGAAGGTGATACAAAAACCAGGAAGAAATATGCAAGATGCTTCATACCAGGAGATGAAGTGGGAAAAAGAAGGTGTCATTGGAAAAAAAGGTGTGGGTAGATTGGTTTGATGTTCCAGGAAGTTCTAGTGTTGCAGTGTGGCATTTACAGCCTATATTGATCTGCCATGGGCACCTCAGATACATGTGGATGTATGTTCCATACGATCCTTTTGACTCCTTTGGAACACTTCTATGACCATAGAAGTAGTGGATACTGATGGATAAAAGAAGAAGTGTGTTTCATACAAGGAGAACAGTGTGAAAGAATGCATGGGACTGAAGGAGGGGAACCTGCATGTTGGCGGTACAGGAGTGTGAGGAGATGTAGAATTTGGACCCACTGAGAAAATAAAGGGATCAAATGCTTGGAGAAGGTGTTTCACTGCCTTTGCTTTGACTTAGCACATAAAGTGTCAGAACTGAACAGGTGATTCTTTAGTCAGCATTTAATAGTAAATTTAGTCTCCTAAAGAATGAAGGACTCTTGTAATCAAGTAAGTTTTTACTAATCCAACCAAAGCAGAGCGGGTTCTGTTTTCCAGCGCCAAGTGGCTGTCTGCTTCATAGCTATTCTCACTGCTCAAAAGGGGAGTTTGGACTGTTTGG
The DNA here is from genome assembly GCF_000700745.2 of Antrostomus carolinensis. Lineage (NCBI taxonomy): Eukaryota > Metazoa > Chordata > Aves > Caprimulgiformes > Caprimulgidae > Antrostomus > Antrostomus carolinensis. Next base: position 8,562 of record NW_010332261.1, read on the forward strand.
TCAATCCCTGCTGGGTTCATTAACTTTGTGTTTTTGTTTCTGTTACCCCATTGAGACGGGAATGGTTTGTATTTGTGTTTCTGAAAGACTGGACCTAAACCCCACTAAGCACGGAACCTTCTGTATTTGGTTTAATGCGTGCTCCCAGGGTCATTTTCATCTGCTCCTCTGACCTTGCCAGAGGGAATCCCTGTTTGTTTCTTAATTTGGTAGAGCTGTTTATCTGGGCCCTGCTGAGGATAGAAATGGGCTGCCTACTTTCTGCTGCAAATGGGAACCACAAGAGACCACTGTCTAAAGAGAAGAGCTTATAGAAGATGTTTTTTGTGGTTATTTTATGGTTTTGTTTTGTTTTGTTTTGTTTTTCCTTCAGAGTACTGGTAATTTCTTGTCTTGGAGGGTGTTGTAGTGATTCTTCAAGTGGGAGTAGGAAGGCTGGTGACAGCAGTGAGAAGACGCAAGGTCTTAAAGGTAGAGAAGGAAGGAAAGGTACATGGTATAAGCTGTCAGGCTGCTGGCCTTTAGTTCTCAGGCAGTCCAGCAATGTGTCAACTTGTTTTCTGCCCTGCTTTTGAGGAAAGCCATATTAGCCTGAGCTACCTAAAAAACCCTCTATGCCTCAGAGTGGAGGGAATGCACAGTACTGTCGGAGGACTGGCTTTAATTTCAGACCTAAAATGCAGCAGCATAAGTAATAGAGCAGATCGAGCAGTTCTATTGTGGACCATGGGCTGACTTTTGAGAGGCTGTTTGTGTTACTACTAAGGTTACCATCTTTAAAAAACTATACACATGCAAAAAATGGCTGCTATAGAGCTACAGTGAACCACTGTACATTGTATTTGAATCTTTTACCTGTGGTAGCTAAAAGCATATTTATCTCAAATAGACGTACTGAGCGTGACTTGAAAGAAGCTGATTACTTCAGAGAGCAAAAAAAGAAAAGTGAGCTGTAGGGGAGAGGTGCTGCTGTTGCCTTATTCAGGCCAGCTGGGAGTTGCATAAAATTTATCGGTCTCCTGAGGAGCCTCAGTTGGCAGGATTTGTGTGGATTTCTGCCCGTAAAAATAAACCTACTTTACCCTGGCAGAAACTACAGCCAAGAGTTGATCCCTCAGGGGTGAAAGCTTCTGCCAGCACAGCTGCCCCTCTAGGCAAAGTAGAAAGACATTGTACTACACCCTTTAATCACTATGGGTTATATTACCTCCTTATCTTTAAACAAAATTATGGCATCAATTGCTGAATATTTTTATCACTATGCTTATACGTTGAAATAATATATATCCAAGTACAACTGTCATGTTCCCACTATAATGTGCACCTATATTTATTGCTTGCTTGTTTTAAATACCTCCCTTTATCATGATCCAAATTTGGCTGAAAATCTGAGTATATTTCTAACAAATATAACATATAATTATCAATTTATAGAGCTGTATGTAAGTCATAAACTTTCAATTTGGAGACCATCTTGCATTTTCTTACAAACTGGAAACAAATATTTTTTTTTCTTAACATAATAATTATGCAGCTACAAAGATTTGCTAAGTTAAAGCTGAGAGTTAAAGGCTTTCACAAGATGTATGCCATTAAAAATTAAAATGCCAGTAAAGACAGTAGGACCACTCCATTCAAGCTCATTTTCCTTTTCAGTTATATTTTGCAATGTCCTCACTGCATCCTCTCCCCTTTGAAGAACACCCTTTACTTTCTAATACTCAGTGAGTTTCATGTACCCACTCAGATCCACTGAATTAGGCTCACATACATTATCTGATCTGACTAGAAAAAGATATTTTTCTACTCCAAGAAATACACTTACCCATAAATAATTTATGAATGAGAAAGCAAGGGATTTATTGTAAGAATCTGAAGTGATCTGATTAAAACAGAAAAATTACGATCATATATTAGTCATCTGAATATATTTTGTTTTCATGAGCTACTACAGTGTTTTAAAAAAATTAAGAAAGTTAGTGGCCAAGTTTATAGTGCTTTATTTAAGGCATTAGGTGGTATTCAAATAGTCATGTCTTAACTCTGCCCTGATAGTTGCAGTGATCTGTAGGCTTAGAAGTTATTTTGGAGGTATTGTGTTCTTTTATTTTGTGTACAATTATCTATATATTCATATTGATACATTTAAATAGTAGTGAGGATGACTAAAGGGAAATCAAGGCAACAGGGGAAACATGAAGTGTCAGTCTTGTGATGAATAAGCCTTAAGTCAGTTATGGAGTAGTTTTTTGTTACCTTGGACTTTGTATGCTGGTAAGTTTTTGAGTTGCTAGAGCTGTTAGAGCAGGGGGAGTGAAACTGTCAGCCTTTGAGGTTGAAGGATTAGGGAGGAAGAGTGGAGGGAGAGCAGGTAGTGTTCCTAAGGAGCCGGCTGAAGAAGTGGTTGCTGTTGAGGCAGGCTGGCAGAGGAAGGGGCTGGTGGGGGAGCACGGGCTTTTGCCGCAGAGCCATTGCAATGAGGGCTAAAGTACAGGTAGTGAGAAGGAAACTACTGGTATTTCTCTTCAGCCTCTGTGTTTGCAACTTGTGCACGAGCAGAGAATTATTGCTAATTTGGAGACAGATGAGAAAATCTCTGTGTTTCACATTGCCCAGGTACAGCAACTCTGTCTGATCCTGCTGTTGTCATTTCGTGGTTCCTTATGATCTTCTCCATTCACTCCTTACTGTCCCTTGAAGCTAACCACTGCAAAAGAGTGCTTACAGGAGAGTCAGGAAAGAACGAACCCAAAAGCCTGTGTGTTCACACAATGTTGAGCAATGTGGCAACATACCTTTCAGATTTACTTTTTCTTCATACCTAACACACTCAAACTTGTGCACTGTCACACCCTATGGCATATCTTATTACTCAAGCTCTTGTGTATCTGCAGTTATCTAAGCCAACAAAACTTCAGGCCTGAATGATGATTTTTTAAAAATAATTAACAGAGAACAGTTTTAAATTAATATTGTCTTTTTTTTTTTTTTTTTTTTTTTTTTTTTTTTTTTTTTTTTTTTTTTTTCCTGCAAACAGGTCTACCATGGAATTCTTGAGCTCATTCAAAACGTCTTGGCAGTATCTGTGGCAAACTGTTGCTGTTTTTCTAGTCAGTTGTAAGCAGATCCTGATGCATATTTGGTATCTGTATCATCAGAGACAGCCCTAGCTATTTTGTTGCCTTGAGTAAAATATATTCTGCTGCCTCTACTCCCATATTTGCAAGAAATCATATTTAATACCAGGCATTTTTATAGAATTTTAGAATGTCACTTATTCAGCTATTATGAAATACAATCTCACAAAATTCCAGAAAAAATGTAAGACAAAGTATTTACACATTCTAAAAATTTTAATCAGCAGAGTCACATATTGGCTATAAAAATGCTGCCTCTCCAATTCTGTAGCTCTGGGCAACTGTCCAGTCTTTACATAAGGTAAACTGCCCTCTGTGTTGTTCTGTAAGGCACTGAACATTGTTTAAAGTTTTAATTGAATGGTTTACACAATGACTTAGGTGAGTAAATTGTGAATTAATTAAAATTGCACATATGAAGTTTTTCACGTTTTTTTGTCTAAAAAGACAAGAGATTTCCTTTTGCTATATAAGATTTAACTTGAAGATTTCCTTTCAGAAAGGATAGTATTAGTTATCTGTGGTAACTCATAAAGCCTGAGATGATAATTTATCTGCATCTTCCATAAATTTTCTTCTGTACAGCCATGATGGTCACAAAAATGTTCATAATGCAGCATTCCTGAGTTGCACATTTTACAAACACAGCAATAAAATACAGGTATTGCAGCACATGCTTTTCAGATACTCATTACTCAGCCAAACTGAACATACTTTTCTCAGCAGTACAGAAAAGATTGCAAAATTTCAGATTTCAACACTATACTCTTAAGCTGTGGTTCTACTTCAAAGAAGATGGAAAGAACATTTCTAGAATCTGGAACATATATTTTTCACTTTCTTATTTTGTAAGAGTTAAATAAACAAACAAGAAAACCCTCCTTTAGAACACTTAAGATTTAAAAACATTGAACTGGATGAAGGAACTGGTTCATTATTTCCAGTCCCTTGCAATACCAAGAAACTGTATTATGAGCACACAGGGCTCGGTTCATCCAAATGCAAAGTTCAGTAACATAAATATCTGTAATTCAGCTAGTTATCTAAACTCATTTTATATAATCAAAAGATATAGGCACTTATAGGCCGCGTATCATTTCATTATAGCTTACATGTCTAAAACAGATCAGTGAGATATGTCCTAGAAGTTTATTTCTGCCCATAAGTGGAATCTAGGTATCCAGATCACATGCAGATGTCTATTTTGCAAGTCTCTGTTACAAACTTAAACCTTTCCTAAAATATGAAAAGATAAGATTGTATACTAGCAGGAGAAATTGAGATTGCCACCCAACATCTGAGGTCTTGCAAGGGATTACACCAAAACAAAAAATTCACACCAACAGAAAACAGTCTGTGACCAAAACCCTGTTATTAGAACAAACCACTATATAGCTTTAAGTACTATTGCCACTGCTAACATAAAGCATTATTTCAAGGAAACCAACATCCTTGGATTGTGATTGAAGGAAAAATTGTGTGTAATATTAAAGATATCTATCACTTGGCTGTGTGCAAAAGAGATTATTTTTTTTTAAGTGACTATTAATAAACAGATGTACTGGAACAGATGTTAGTAGCAAACCTGACCTGAAGTTCAGATCATCCAGACTAAATGGTTATGGTGAAATTTCTTCAGTTTTAACAGTTTAAGATCATGGTCCTGGAAGAAAACTTCAGCCTCTTTCTAGTGTCTGGAAAGAAAATTAAATTTAGTAAGTATGTGCGTATGTGTGAATGGTCAGCAAGGTGCAGTAAAACAGCTGCATCTAGGCACCTGTCTCAGTGGAGCTTTTGAATAGCTGGATTCGTATTATATTTAAAAAACCACTGCCATTATTAGTCACAAAATACACTGCTAGATTAGTCTCATTAGGTAAGCTGAGTAATAGCCCTCTTGGTTATCTATACATTTTTATAGACAGTGGTTCAAGACAGTATTAACTTTTATTTTTGTCAAGTTCAAGCTGGTGGTGAACTGCAGGCCAGCTGACTGCCAGTGGCGTGCCCTGTGACAATTAGCTCTGTCACTCAGAAGCACACTTTAGCATTATCTCTGACCTTCCACCTCATGCTCAGTTCCCTGAATTTAGAAGACCAGCTTCAGTGTAGGCACAGATTTAAACCCTACTGTTTGCTCTCTGAAGTGGATGGGCAAAAGGCAGCTGTGGTCCACCTCCATGATGCCAAGTTGTTGCTGTGCTGTGCTTGCTCATGTTGACCATGCAATCATAATCCCTAGAGGACAGCTGTGGGCTCACCTTCTAGGGACATCACAGTGATACCTTACCTGCTGTTAATCTCTATTTCTGTGGCTGCTTTTCACAGGTGCAGGGGTCTTGAGGCCAGAGGTGATTTTCTCTTCCTCTGCCTGGGGTAAGACGGGGATCCTGTGGAAGGAAGTGCCTGCCACTGAAGGGCACAGTGGGAGGGAGCAGCTTTGCTGACACAAGTAAGAAGCTGTACCCAGGACTAAACACAAGTTGTCAAAATCTAACAGAGTGTCCAGCACGAACAATGCCTCACTTCCTATTTCTCTCCAACAATAGGAAACAGCATTGTTGTCATTGCAGGGTCTCCATCAGAGTTCAGCGACCCATGTTTACTTCCTTTTGGTCTTCTTCTGATGTGCTTATGTCAGCAAACACGTTCCCTTCCTGCCGTTGTCCTCAGTGCTGATGAACACCCCTTGCAAATAGTCCTCCCTACAGTTTGGCATTAGAGGCTTACCTATCACTGCCACATGATTATTTCCCGTATATTTCATACTTCCTGAAGGAACCACTTCAGATTAAAATTAAAGCTTTAGACAGTACAGAGATCAATTCAATGATAATATTTTCTTATGATTAGGCTGGTCTTTTCCTTTAAGCAACTAGTATTGGGTGTGCTTCCAGTAGTGCTAGAACTCATCTCACTTTTCATGTGAGATTGCCACAGGTCTTAGAAATGTAGATCATCATTAGCATAATTATTTTCAGATAAATTAAGAAATTCATTGAGGTAATTGCTTCTTTCCTTGTAAATATTCAGTTATGGACAGTGAAAGTGACAGCAGTTTTCTCTTAAAATTTGTCCCAGAGTCTGCCTAAAATTCCCAAACAAAGCACTTGTAAGGGCTTTAATATCAGTTGCACAGTGAATATCTAGGACAAGAAAAAGTTTAACTTTTTCACTTGAGTCATCAAAATGTTTTTCTGTTTCATTTGGCCATGCAGTTTCATTCCTTCCAGCATTTATTGAGTCAAGGCAAGTATGGTGTGTGAGACAGGTGAAAATTAGCAATTGTAATAACATGTACCCTTTTTTGTTTCCTTCTCCAACAAAATAGTTAGCATCATTTTTGCAATTAAAAAGGAAAGGCTTTTGGTGTAAACTTGTAAAAAGCATTTAGCTCAGAATTCTTGAGTGAAGTTATGAATTGTAAGCTACAATTTGCCTTTTATGTATGCATTTATTTTGCCATCAGTATTACAGATTATTCAGGTTTTTTCCTATACAAAAATGGTGAGTTTTTGTAAAATTTAAGAAATAACAGAAAATAATTTTTGGAGGTCTGAAGCAAATTGTGTGTTATCTCCAGCAAAATACAGCTTTTTAAATAATGTAGTGGCTAGCATTGCTTATTAGTACAAAGAAGTTTCTAATTACTCTATAAAGCCTAATGCAGTATTTTACTATGCCTGTAAATGGAGCAGTCTAAAAATGTCTAAGTTAATTGCATATTTACTGTTAATTGCTGGACAATTTTGTTCAAATGAGGAAAAAAAATAGACTTTTGCAACATGTGGAGTTGCAGGCATTGAGTGCCTGCAGTTTTGCTTTTAAGCTTCTGCTGCTGATCTTTAGATAATTTTTATTACATTCTAAATTTGCTGAACAAAGTCATATTAATACTGATCTTAACTTACCATATGTTTTAAAAGGCAGGTTCACAGCCAATGTCTCAGTACATGCTGAACTCCTGTAGCATTAGGCACAAACTATATTCAGGTGTCCCCAGATATTAGCAATCACTTTAAAGGCTATAGTGTCTAAGTACATTTTTGAATGTTCACAGAGGATGATAAGGGGAAAACTTTTAATGTCCGACAAAGAAACACTGAAGGAAACCCTAAACGAATGATGTAATGTTCAGACACCTAGGATGCACTTCTGTGGGATTAGGTTTGGAATGTTGAGTTTCACTATAAACTCTTGCACCTCAGTAATTTGAGATGCTTGTTGGTTTGGCAATTGGTCACACAAAATAAACCATCCAAACATCATGTGTGATAATCAGCCAATCAGGTTTCCCAAGAGTCTTTAAATGTTCAAACTGAACAAAGGCTCTGTATCTATCAAGTTCAAGTTATTGTCTTAGACAGCAGCTCTCTGCCAGGTAATGTGCTGTTTTTCTATTTCCTTTCAGGTTTACTTAGTGGCAGTATGTAGTTTCAGATTACTGAAGTAATCCATACAAAACTAATTGACTAATTAAATGCAAGACAAGTCAATGCACCAGTGCACGTTGCATAATATTTACTATTGGCTTTTTAATGATTATCTAGCTTATATTGATGAAAG